>NW_024543730.1:0-36614 GCF_018167655.1 Microtus oregoni
AGCACTGAGCACCCACCACCCCGAGAACTAAGCACCAAGCACCCTGAGCACTGAGCACCCAGCACCCTGAGTACTGAGCACCCAGCACCCTGAGCACTGAGCACCCAGCACCCTGAGTACTGAGCACCCTGAGTACTGAGCACCCAGCACCCTGAGTACTGAGCACCCTGCACCCCGAGCACTGAGCACCCTGAGCACTGAGCACCCAGCATCCTGAGCACTGAGTACTGAGCACCCAGCACGCTGAGCACTGAGCACCCAGCACCCTGAACACTGAGCACCCAGCACCCTGAGTACTGAGCACCCAGCACCCCAAACACTGAGCATCGAGCTCCCCGAGGACTGAGCACCCAGCACCGTGAGCACTGAGCACCCAGCACCTTGAGTACTGAGCACCGAGCACCCCGAGCACTGAGCACCCAGCACCCTAAGTAATGAGCACCCAGCACCCTGAGCACTGAGCACCCAGCCCCCCGAGCACTGAGCACCCAGCACCCTGAGTACTGAGCACCCAGCACCCTGAATACTGAGCACCCAGCACCCCGAGCACTGAGCACCCAGCACCCTGAGCACTGAGCACCCAGTACCCTGAGTACTGAGCACCCAGCACCCCGAGCACTGAACACCAAGCACCCTGAGTAATGAGCACCCAGCACCCTGAGTACTGAGCACTGAGCACCCTGAGCACTGAGCACCCAGCACCCTGAGCACTGAGCACCCAGCACCCCGAGCACTGAGCACCCAGCACCCTGAGCACTGAGCACGCTGAGGACTGAGCAACCAGCACCCTGAGTACTGAGCATCCAGCACCCTGAGTACTGAGAACCCAGCATCCTGAGTACTGAGCACCGATCACCCTGAGCACTGAGCACCCAGCACCCCGAGCACTGAGCACCCAGCACCCTGAGTACTGAGCACCCTGAGTACTGAGCACCCAGCACCCCGAGCACTGAGCACCCAGCACCGTGAGTAATGACCACCCAGCACCCTGAGTACTGAGCACCCAGCACCCCGAGCACTAAGCACCCAGCACCCTGAGTACTGAGCACCGAGCACCCTGAGTACTGAGCACTGAGCACCCTGAGCACTGAGCACCCAGCACCCCGAGCACGGAGCACCCAGGACCCCGAGCACTGAGTACTGAGCACCCAGCACCCTGAGTACTGAGCACCGAGCTCCCCGAGCACTGAGCACCCTGAGTACTGAGCACCCAGCACCCCGATCACTGAGCACCCAGCACCCTGAGCACTGAGCACCCAGCACCCTGAGCACTGAGCACCCAGCACCCTGAGTCCTGAGCACCTAGCACGCTGAGTACTGAGCACCCAGCACCCCGAGCACTGAGCACCCAGCACCCTGAGTACTGAGCACTGAGCACCCAGCACCCCGAGCACTGAGCACCCAGCACCCTGTGTACTGAGCACCGAGCACCCCGAGCACCCCGAGCACTGAGCACCCAGCACCCTGAGCACTCAGCACCCAGCACCCCGAGCACTGAGCACCCAGCACCCTGAGTACTGAGCACCCAGACCCCGAGCACTGAGCACCCAGCACCCCTAGCACTGTGCACCCAGCACCCTGAGTACGGAGAACCCAGCACCCTGAGTACTGAGCACCCAGCACCCTGAGCACTGAGAACCCAGCAGCCCGAGCACTGAGCACCCAGCATCCTGAGCACTGAGTACTGATCACCCAGCACCCTGAGCACTGAGAACGCAGCACCCTGAGCACTGAGCACCCAGCACCCTGAGTACTGAGCACCCAGCACCCCAAGCACTGAGCACCGAGCACCCTGAGTACTGAGCACCCAGCACACTGAGTAGTGAGCACCCAGCACCCCGAGTACTGAGCACCCAGCATCGTGAGTACTGACCACCCAGCACCCTGAGTACTGAGCACCCAGCACCCCGAGCACTAAGCACCCAGCACCCCGAGCACCAAGCACCCAGCACCCTGAGCACTGAGCACCCAGCACCCTGAGTACTGAGCACTGAGCACCCAGCACCCTGAGCACTGAGCACCCAGCAGCCTGAGTACTAAGCACCCAGCACCCTGAGTACTGAGCACCCAGCACCCTGAGTACTGAGCACCCAGCGTACTGAGCACCGAGCACCCCGAGCACTGAGCACCCAGCACCTTGAGTACTGAGCACCCAGCACCCCGAGCACTGAGCACACAGCACCGTGAGTACTGAGCACCCAGCACCC
The DNA here is from genome assembly GCF_018167655.1 of Microtus oregoni. Lineage (NCBI taxonomy): Eukaryota > Metazoa > Chordata > Mammalia > Rodentia > Cricetidae > Microtus > Microtus oregoni. The sequence continues at coordinate 2,208 of NW_024543730.1, forward strand.
TGAGTACTGAGCACCCAGCGTACTGAGCACCGAGCACAAAGCACCCTGAGTACTGAGCACCCAGCACCCTGAGCACTGAGCACCCAGCACCCTGAGTACTGAGCACTGAGCACCCTGAGTACTGAGCACTGAGCACCCTGAGCACTGAGCACCCAGCACCCCGAGCACTGATCACCCAGCACCCTGAGTACTGAGCACCCAGCACCCTGAGTACTGAGCACTCAGCACCCTGAGTACTGAGCACCGAGCACCCCGAGCAGTGATCACCCAGCACCCTGAGCACTGAGCACCCTGAGTACTGAGCACCCAGCACCCTGAGTACTGAGCACCCAGCACCCCGAGCACTGAGCACCCTGAGTACTGAGCACCCAGTACCCTGAGTACTGAGCACTAAGCACCCAGAGCACTGAGCACCCAGCACCCCGAGCACGGAGCACCCAGGACCCCGATCACTGAGTACTGAGCACCCAGCACCCTGAGTACTGAGCACCGAGCTCCCCGAGCACTGAGCACCCTGAGTACTGAGCACCCAGCACGCTGAGTACTGAGCACCCAGCACCCCGAGCACTAAGCACCCAGCACCCTGAGCACTGAGCACTGAGCACCCAGCACCCCAAACACTGAGCAGCGAGCACCCTGAGAACTGAGCACCGAGCACCCTGAGTACTGAGCACCCAGCACCATGAGTACTGAGCACCGAGCACCCAGAGTACTGAGCAACCTGAGTACTGAGCACCCAGCACCCCGAGAATGAGCACCCAGCACCATGAGTACTGAGCACCGAGCACCCTGATCACTGAGCACCCAGCACCCTGAGCACTGAGCACGGAGCACCCCGAGGACTGAGCACCCAGCACCGTGAGCACTGAGCACCCAGCACCTTGAGTACTGAGCACCGAGCACCCCGAGCACTGAGCACCCAGCACCCTAAGTAATGAGCACCCAGCACCCTGAGCACTGAGCACCCAGCCCCCCGAGCACTGAGCACCCAGAACCCTGAGTACTGAGCACCCAGCACCCTGAATACTGAGCACCCAGCACCCCGAGCACTGAGCACCCAGCACCCTGAGCACTGAGCACCCAGTACCCTGAGTACTGAGCACCCAGCACCCCGAGCACTGAGCACCAAGCACCCTGAGTAATGAGCACCCAGCACCCTGAGTACTGAGCACTGAGCACCCTGAGCACTGAGCACCCAGCACCCTGAGCACTGAGCACCCAGCACCCCGAGCACTGAGCACCCAGCACCCTGAGCACTGAGCACGCTGAGGACTGAGCAACCAGCACCCTGAGTACTGAGCATCCAGCACCCTGAGTACTGAGCACCCAGCATCCTGAGTACTGAGCACCGATCACCCTGAGCACTGAGCACCCAGCACCCCGAGCACTGAGCACCCAGCACCCTGAGTACTGAGCACCCTGAGTACTGAGCACCCAGCACCCCGAGCACTGAGCACCCAGCACCCTGAGTCCTGAGCACCCTGAGTACTGAGCACCCAGCACCCTGAGTACTGAGCACCCTGAGTACTGAGCACCCAGCACCCTGAGCACTGAGCACCCAGCACACTGAGTACTGAGCACCCAGCACCCTGAGCACTGAGCACCCAGCACCCTGAGTACTGAGCACCGAGCACCCCGAGCACTGAGCACCCAGCACCCTGAGTACTGAGCACCCAGCACCCTGAGTAGTGAGCACCCAGCACCCCGAGTACTGAGCACCCAGCACCGTGAGTACTGACCACCCAGCACCCTGAGTACTGAGCACCCAGCACCCCGAGCACTAAGCACCCAGCACCCTGAGCACTGAGCACTGAGCACCCAGCACCCTGAGCACTGAGCACCAAGCACCCTGAGTACTAAGCACCCAGCACCCTGAGTACTAAGCACCCAGCACCCTGAGTACTGAGCACCCAGCACCCTGAGTACTGAGCACCCAGCGTACTGAGCACCGAGCACCCCGAGCACTGAGCACCCAGCACCCTGAGTACTGAGCACCCAGCACCCCGAGCACTGAGCACCCAGCACGCTGAGTACTGAGCACCGAGCACCCTGAGTACTGATCACCCAGCACCCTGAGTACTGAGCACCCAGCGTACTGAGCACCGAGCACCCAGCACCCTGAGTACTGAGCACCCAGCACCCTGAGCACTGAGCACTCAGCACCCTTAGTACTGATCACTGAGCACCCTGATAACTGAGCACTGAGCACCCTGAGCACTGAGCACCCAGCACCCCGAGCACTGAGCACCCAGCACCCTGAGTACTGAGCACCCACCACCCTGAGTACTGAGCACTCAGCACCCTGAGTACTGAGCACCGAGCACCCCGAGCACTGAGCACCCAGCACCCTGAGTACTGAGTACACAGCATTCTGAGTACTGAGCACCTATCACCCTGAGCACTGAGCACCCAGCACCCCGAGCACTGAGCACCCTGAGTACTGAGCACCAGGCACCCTGAGTACTGAGCACTAAGCACCCAGAGCACTGAGCACCCAGCACCCCGAGCACGGAGCACCCAGGACCACGAGCACTGAGTACTGAGCACCCAGCACCCTGAGTACTGATCACCCAGCACCTTGAGTACTGAGCACCCAGCACCCCGAGCACTGAGCACCCTGAGTACTGAGCACCCAGTACCCTGAGTACTGAGCACTAAGCACCCAGAGCACTGAGCACCCAGCACCCCGAGCACGGAGCACCCAGGACCCCGATCACTGAGTACTGAGCACCCAGCACCCTGAGTACTGAGCACCGAGCTCCCCGAGCACTGAGCACCCTGAGTACTGAGCACCCAGCACGCTGAGTACTGAGCACCCAGCACCCCGAGCACTGAGCACCCACCACCCTGAGTACTGAGCACTGAGCACCCAGCACCCCGAGCACTGAGCACCCAGCACCCTGCGTACTGAGCACCGAGCACCCCGAGCACTGAGCACCCAGCACCCTGAGTAGTGAGCACCCAGCACCCCGAGTACTGAGCACCCAGCATCGTGAGTACTGACCACCCAGCACCCTGAGTACTGAGCACCCAGCACCCCGAGCACTAAGCACCCAGCACCCCGAGCACCAAGCACCCAGCACCCTGAGCACTGAGCACCCAGCACCCTGAGTACTGAGCACTGAGCACCCAGCACCCTGAGCACTGAGCACCCAGCAGCCTGAGTACTAAGCACCCAGCACCCTGAGTACTGAGCACCCAGCACCCTGAGTACTGAGCACCCAGCGTACTGAGCACCGAGCACCCCGAGCACTGAGCACCCAGCACCCTGAGTACTGAGCACCCAGCACCCCGAGCACTGAGCACACAGCACCGTGAGTACTGAGCACCCAGCACCCTGAGTACTGAGCACCCAGCGTACTGAGCACCGAGCACCCAGCACCCTGAGTACTGAGCACCCAGCACCCTGAGCACTGAGCACCCAGCACCCTGAGTACTGAGCACTGAGCACCCTGAGTACTGAGCACTGAGCACCCTGAGCACTGAGCACCCAGCACCCCGAGCACTGATCACCCAGCACCCTGAGTACTGAGCACCCAGCACCCTGAGTACTGAGCACTCAGCACCCTGAGTACTGAGCACCGAGCACCCCGAGCAGTGATCACCCAGAACCCTGAGCACTGAGCACCCTGAGTACTGAGCACACAGCACCCTGAGTAATGAGCACCCAGCACCCCGAGCACTGAGCACCCTGAGTACTGAGCACCCAGTACCCTGAGTACTGAGCACTAAGCACCCAGAGCACTGAGCACCCAGCACCCCGAGCACGGAGCACCCAGGACCCCGATCACTGAGTACTGAGCACCCAGCACCCTGAGTACTGAGCACCGAGCTCCCCGAGCACTGAGCACCCTGAGTACTGAGCACCCAGCACGCTGAGTACTGAGCACCCAGCACCCCGAGCACTGAGCACCCACCACCCTGAGTACTGAGCACTGAGCACCCAGCACCCCGAGCACTGAGCACCCAGCACCCTGCGTACTGAGCACCGAGCACCCCGAGCACTGAGAACCCAGCACCCTGAGTACTGAGCACCCAGCACCCTGAGTAGTGAGCACCCAGCACAACGAGTACTGAGCACCCAGCACCGTGAGTACTGACCACCCAGCACCCTGAGTACTGAGCACCCAGCACCCCGAGCACTAAGCACCCAGCACCCTGAGCACTGAGCACTGAGCACCCAGCACCCTGAGCACTGAGCACCAAGCACCCTGAGTACTAAGCACCCAGCACCCTGAGTACTAAGCACCCAGCACCCTGAGTACTGAGCACCCAGCACCCTGAGTACTGAGCACCCAGCGTACTGAGCACCGAGCACCCCGAGCACTGAGCACCCAGCACCCTGAGTACTGAGCACCCAGCACCCCGAGCACTGAGCACCCAGCACGCTGAGTACTGAGCACCGAGCACCCTGAGTACTGATCACCCAGCACCCTGAGTACTGAGCACCCAGCGTACTGAGCACCGAGCACCCAGCACCCTGAGTACTGAGCACCCAGCACCCTGAGCACTGAGCACTCAGCACCCTTAGTACTGATCACTGAGCACCCTGATAACTGAGCACTGAGCACCCTGAGCACTGAGCACCCAGCACCCTGAGTACTGAGCACCCAGCACCCTGAGCACTGAGCACCCAGACCCCGAGCACTGAGCACCCAGCACCCCTAGCACTGAGCACCCTGAGTACTGAGCACCCAGTACCCTGAGTACTGAGCACTAAGCACCCAGAGCACTGAGCACCCAGCACCCCGAGCACGGAGCACCCAGGACCCCGATCACTGAGCACTGAGCACCCTGAGTACTGAGCACCCAGCACCCTGAGTAATGAGCACCCAGCACCCCGAGCACTGAGCACCCTGAGTACTGAGCACCCAGTACCCTGAGTACTGAGCACTAAGCACCCAGAGCACTGAGCACCCAGCACCCCGAGCACGGAGCACCCAGGACCCCGATCACTGAGTACTGAGCACCCAGCACCCTGAGTACTGAGCACCGAGCTCCCCGAGCACTGAGCGCCCTGAGTACTGAGCACCCAGCACGCTGAGTACTGAGCACCCAGCACCCCGAGCACTGAGCACCCACCACCCTGAGTACTGAGCACTGAGCACCCAGCACCCCGAGCACTGAGCACCCAGCACCCTGCGTACTGAGCACCGAGCACCCCGAGCACTGAGCACCCAGCACCCTGAGTACTGAGCACCCAGCACCCTGAGTAGTGAGCACCCAGCACCCCGAGTACTGAGCACCCAGCACCGTGAGTACTGACCACCCAGCACCCTGAGTACTGAGCACCCAGCACCCCGAGCACTAAGCACCCAGCACCCTGAGCACTGAGCACTGAGCACCCAGCACCCTGAGCACTGAGCACCAAGCACCCTGAGTACTAAGCACCCAGCACCCTGAGTACTAAGCACCCAGCACCCTGAGTACTGAGCACCCAGCACCCTGAGTACTGAGCACCCAGCGTACTGAGCACCGAGCACCCCGAGCACCCCGAGCACTGAGCACCCAGCACCCTGAGCACTGAGCACCCAGCACCCTGAGCACTGAGCACCCAGCACCCCGAGCACTGAGCACCCAGCACCCTGAGTACTGAGCACTGAGCACCCAGCACCCCGAGCACTGAGCACCCAGCACCCTGTGTACTGAGCACCGAGCACCCCGAGCACCCCGAGCACTGAGCACCCAGCACCCTGAGCACTCAGCACCCAGCACCCCGAGCACTGAGCACCCAGCACCCTGAGTACTGAGCACCCAGACCCCGAGCACTGAGCACCCAGCACCCCTAGCACTGTGCACCCAGCACCATGAGTACGGAGAACCCAGCACCCTGAGTACTGAGCACCCAGCACCCTGAGCACTGAGCACCCAGCAGCCCGAGCACTGAGCACCCAGCATCCTGAGCACTGAGTACTGATCACCCAGCACCCTGAGCACTGAGAACGCAGCACCCTGAGCACTGAGCACCCAGCACCCTGAGTACTGAGCACCCAGCTCCCCAAGCACTGAGCACCGAGCACCCTGAGTACTGAGCACCCAGCACACTGAGTAGTGAGCACCCAGCACCCCGAGTACTGAGCACCCAGCATCGTGAGTACTGACCACCCAGCACCCTGAGTACTGAGCACCCAGCACCCCGAGCACTAAGCACCCAGCACCCCGAGCACCAAGCACCCAGCACCCTGAGCACTGAGCACCCAGCACCCTGAGTACTGAGCACTGAGCACCCAGCACCCTGAGCACTGAGCACCCAGCAGCCTGAGTACTAAGCACCCAGCACCCTGAGTACTGAGCACCCAGCACCCTGAGTACTGAGCACCCAGCGTACTGAGCACCGAGCACCCCGAGCACTGAGCACCCAGCACCCTGAGTACTGAGCACCCAGCACCCCGAGCACTGAGCACACAGCACCGTGAGTACTGAGCACCCAGCACCCTGAGTACTGAGCACCCAGCGTACTGAGCACCGAGCACCCAGCACCCTGAGTACTGAGCACCCAGCACCCTGAGCACTGAGCACCCAGCACCCTGAGTACTGAGCACTGAGCACCCTGAGTACTGAGCACTGAGCACCCTGAGCACTGAGCACCCAGCAACCCGAGCACTTATCACCCAGCACCCTGAGTACTGAGCACCCAGCACCCTGAGTACTGAGCACTCAGCACCCTGAGTACTGAGCACCGAGCACCCCGAGCAGTGATCACCCAGCACCCTGAGCACTGAGCACCCTGAGTACTGAGCACCCAGCACCCTGAGTAATGAGCACCCAGCACCCCGAGCACTGAGCACCCTGAGTACTGAGCACCCAGTACCCTGAGTACTGAGCACTAAGCACCCAGAGCACTGAGCACCCAGCACCCCGAGCACGGAGCACCCAGGACCCCGATCACTGAGTACTGAGCACCCAGCACCCTGAGTACTGAGCACCGAGCTCCCCGAGCACTGAGCACCCTGAGTACTGAGCACCCAGCACGCTGAGTACTGAGCACCCAGCACCCCGAGCACTGAGCACCCACCACCCTGAGTACTGAGCACTGAGCACCCAGCACCCCGAGCACTGAGCACCCAGCACCCTGCGTACTGAGCACCGAGCACCCCGAGCACTGAGCAACCAGCACCCTGAGCACTCAGCACCCAGCAACCCGAGCACTGAGCACCCAGCACACTGAGCACTGAGCACCCAGCACCCTGAGCACTGAGCACCCAGCACCCAGAGCACTGAGCACCCAGCACCCTGAGCACTGAGCACCCAGCACCCTGAGTACTGAGCACCCAGCACCCTGAGCACTGAGCACCCAGCAGCCCGAGCACTGTGCACCCAGCATCCTGAGCACTGAGTACTGAGCACCCAGCACCCTGAGCACTGAGCACGCAGCACCCTGAGCACTGAGCACCCAGCACCCTGAGTACTGAGCACCCGGCACCCCAAGCACTGAGCACCGAGCACCCTGAGTACTGAGCACCCAGCACCCTGAGTACTGAGCACCCAGCACCCTGAGCACTGACCACCCAGCACCCTGAGCACTGAGCACCCAGCACCCTGAGTACTGAGCATCAAGCACCCTGAGCACTGAGCACCCAGCACCCTGAGCACTGAGCAGCCAGCACCCTGAGCACTGAGCACCCAACGTACTGAGCAACGAGCACCCCGAGCACTGATCACCCAGCACCCTGAGTACTGAGCGCTGAGCACCCTGAGTACTGAGCACCGAGCACACCGAGCACTGAGCACAGGGCACCCCGAGCACTGAGCACCCAGCACCCTGAGTACTGAGCACCCAGCACCCTGAGCACTGAGCACCCAGCACCCTGAGTACTGAGCACCCAGCACCCCGAGCACTGAGCACCCAGCACCCCGAGCACTGAGCACCCAGCACCGTGAGTACTGAGCACCCAGCACCCTGAGTACTGAGCACCGAGCACACCGAGCACTGAGCACAGGGCACCCCGAGCACTGAGCACCCAGCACCCTGAGTACTGAGCACCCAGCACCCTGAGTACTGAGCACCGAGCACACCGAGCACTGAGCACAGGGCACGCCGAGCACTGAGCAACAAGCACCCTGAGCACTGAGCACCCAGCATCCTGAGCACTGAGTACTGAGCACCCAGCACCCAGAGCACTGAGCACCGAGCACCCTGAGCACTGAGCACTCAGCACCCTGAGTACTGAGCACCCAGCACCCCAAACACTGAGCACCGAGCACCCTGAGAACTGAGCACCGAGCACCCTTAGCACTGAGCAGCCAGCACCATGAGTACTGAGCACCGAGCACCCAGAGTACTGAGCAACCTGAGTACTGAGCACCCAGCACCCTGAGAATGAGCACCCAGCACCATGAGTACTGAGCACCGAGCACCCTGAGCACTGAGCACCCAGCACCCTGAGTACTGAGCACCCAGCACCCCGAGCACTGAGCACCCAGCACCCTGAGTAATGAGCACCCAGCACCCTGAGTACTGAGCACTGAGCACCCTGAGCACTGAGCACCCAGCACTACGAGCACTGAGCACCCAGCACCCTGAGTACTGAGCACCCAGCACCCTGAGTACTGAGCACCCAGCACCCTGAGTACTGAGCACCGAGCACCCTGAGCACTGAGCACCCAGCACCCTGAGCACTGAGCACCCTGAGGACTGAGCAACCAGCACCCTGAGTACTGAGCACCCAGCACCCTGAGTACTGAGCACCCAGCATCCTGAGTACTGAGCACCGATCACCCTGAGCACTGAGCACCCAGCACCCCGAGCACTGAGCACCCAGCACCCAGAGTATTGAGCACCCTGAGTACTGAGCACCCAGCACCCCGAGCACTGAGCACCCAGCACCCTGAGTACTGAGCACCCTGAGTACTGAGCACCCAGCACCCTGAGTACTGAGCACCCTGAGTAATGAGCACCCTGAGTACTGAGCACCGAGCACCCCGAGCACTGAGCACCCAGCACCCTGAGTACTGAGCACCCAGCACACTGAGTAGTGAGCACCCAGCACCCCGAGTACTGAGCACCCAGCACCGTGAGTACTGACCACCCAGCACCCTGAGTACTGAGCACCCAGCACCCCGAGCACTAAGCACCCAGCACCCCGAGCACCGAGCACCGAGCACGAAGCACCCTGAGCACTGAGCACCCAGCAACCTGAGCACTGAGCACCCAGCACCCTGAGTACTGAGCACTGAGCACCCAGCACCCCGAGCACTGAGCACCCAGCACCCTGAGTACTAAGCACCCAGCACCCTGAGTACTGAGCACCCAGCACCCTGAGTACTGAGCACAGAGCGTACTGAGCACCGAGCACCCCGAGCACTGAGCACCCAGCACCCTGAGTACTGAGCACCCAGCACCCCGAGCACTGAGCACCCAGCACCCTGAGTACTGAGCACCGAGCACCCTGAGTACTGAGCACCCAGCACCCTGAGTACTGAGCACCCAGCGTACTGAGAACCGAGCACCCAGCACCCTGAGTACTGAGCACCCAGCACCCTGAGCACTGAGCACCCACCACCCTGAGTACTGAGCACTGAGCACCCCGAGTACTGAGCACCGGGCACCCCGAGCACTAAGCACCCAGCACCCAGAGCACCGAGCACCCAGCACCCTGAGCACTGAGCACCAAGCACCCTGAGCACTGAGCACCCAGCACCCTGAGCACTGAGCACCCAGCACCCTGAGCACTGAGCACCCAGCAACCTGAGCACTGAGCACCCAGCACCCTGAGTACTGAGCACCCAACGTACTGAGCACCGAGTACCCTGAGCACTGAGCACCCAGAACCCGGAGTACTGAGCACCGGGCACCCCGAGCACTAAGCACCCAGCACCCCGAGCACCGAGCACCCAGCACCCTGAGCACTGAGCACCCAGCACCCCGAGCACTGAGCACCAAGCATCCCGAGCACTGAGCACCCAGCACCCCGAGCACTGAGCACCCAGCACCCCGGGCACTGAGCACCCAGAACCCCGAGCACTGAGCACCCAGCACCCCGAGCACTGTGCACCCAGCACCCCGAGCACTGAGCACCCAGCACCCCGAGCACTGAGCACCAAGCACGCTGAGTACTGAGCACCCAGCACCCTGAGTACTGAGCACCCAGCACAGCAAGCACAGAGCACCCTGAGTACTGAGCACCCTGCACCCCAAGCACTGAGCACCCTGAGTACTGAGCACCCATCACCCTGAGCACTGAGCACCCAGCACCCTGAGTACTGAGCACCCAGCACCCTGAGCAATGAGCACCCTGAGTACTGAGCACCCAGCACCTTGAGCACTGAGCACCGAGAACCCCGAGCACTGAGCACCCAGCACCCAGAGCACTGAGCACCCAGCACCCTGAGAACTGAGCACCCAGCACCCTGAGTACTGAGCACCCAGCACCCTGAGCACTGAGCACCCAGCAGCCCGAGCACTGAGCACCCAGCATCCTGAGCACTGAGTACTGAGCTCCCAGCACCCTGAGCACTGAGCACGCAGCACCCTGAGCACTGAGCACCCAGCACCCTGAGTACTGAGCACCCAGCACCCCAAGCACTGAGCACCGAGCACCCTGAGTACTGAGCACCCAGCACCCTGAGTACTGAGCACCCAGCACCCCAAGCACTGAGCACCCAGCACCCTGAATACTGAGCACCCAGCACCCTGAGCACTGAGCACCCAGCACCCCGAGCACTGAGCACCCAGCACCCCGAGCACTGAGCACCGGGCACCCCGAGCACTGAGCACCCAGCACCCTGAGTACTGAGCACCCAGCACCCTAAGAACTGAGCACTGAGCTCCCTGAGCACTGAGCACCCAGCACCCTGAGCACTGAGCACCCAGCATCCTGAGCACTGAGTACTGAGCACCCAGCACCCAGAGCACTGAGCACCGAGCACCCTGAGCACTGAGCACTCAGCACCCTGAGTACTGAGCACCCAGCACCCCAAACACTGAGCACCGAGCACCCTGAGAACTGAGCACCGAGCACCCTTAGTACTGAGCAGCCAGCACCATGAGTACTGAGCACCGAGCACCCAGTGTACTGAGCAACCTGAGTACTGAGCACCCAGCACCCTGAGAATGAGCACCCAACACCATGAGTACTGAGCACCGAGCACCCTGAGCACTGAGCACACAGCACCCTTAGTACTGAGCACCCAGCACCCCGAGCACTGAGCACCCAGCACCCTGAGTAATGAGCACCCAGCACCCTGAGTACTGAGCACTGAGCACCCAGCACTACGAGCACTGAGCACCCAGCACCCTGAGTACTGAGCACCCAGCACCCTGAGTACTGAGCACCCAGCACCCTGAGTACTGAGCACCGAGCACCCCGAGCACTGAGCACCCAGCACCCTGAGCACTGAGCACCCTGAGGACTGAGCAACCAGCACCCTGTGTACTGAGCACCCAGCACCCTGAGTACTGAGCACCCAGCATCCTGAGTACTGAGCACCGATCACCCTGTGCACTGAGCACCCAGCACCCCGAGCACTGAGCACCCAGCACCCTGAGTACTGAGCACCCTGGGTACTGAGCACCCAGCACCCCGAGCACTGAGCACCCAGCACCCTGAGTACTGAGCACCCTGAGTACTGAGCACCCAGCACCCTGAGTACTGAGCACCCTGAGTAATGAGCACCCTGAGTACTGAGCACCGAGCACCCCGAGCACTGAGCACCCAGCACCCTGAGTACTGAGCACCCAGCACCCTGAGTAGTGAGCACCCAGCACCCCGAGTACTGAGCACCCAGCACCGTGAGTACTGACCACCCAGCACCCTGAGTACTGAGCACCCAGCACCCCGAGCACTAAGCACCCAGCACCCCGAGCACCGAGCACCGAGCACGAAGCACCCTGAGCACTGAGCACCCAGCAACCTGAGCACTGAGCACCCAGCACCCTGAGTACTGAGCACTGAGCACCCAGCACCCGGAGCACTGAGCACCCAGCACCCTGAATACTAAGCACCCAGCACCCTGAGTACTGAGCACCCAGCACCCTGAGTACTGAGCACCCAGCGTACTGAGCACCGAGCACCCCGAGCACTGAGCACCCAGCACCCTGAGTACTGAGCACCCAGCACCCCGAGCACTGAGCACCCAGCACCCTGAGTACTGAGCACCGAGCACCCTGAGTACTGAGCACCCAGCACCCTGAGTACTGAGAACCCAGCGTACTGAGAACCGAGCACCCAGCACCCTGAGTACTGAGCACCCAGCACCCTGAGCACTGAGCACCCACCACCCTGAGTACTGAGCACTGAGCACCCCGAGTACTGAGCACCGAGCACCCCGAGCACTAAGCACCCAGCACCCAGAGCACCGAGCACCCAGCACCCTGAGCACTGAGCACCCAGCACCCTGAGCACTGAGCACCCAGCACCCTGAGCACTGAGCACCCAGCACCCTGAGCACTGAGCACCCAGCACCCTGAGCACTGAGCACCCAGCACCCTGAGTACTGAGCACCCAACGTACTGAGCACCGAGTACCCTGAGCACTGAGCACCCAGAACCCCGAGTACTGAGCACCGGGCACCACGAGCACTAAGCACCCAGCACCCCGAGCACCGAGCACCCAGCACCATGAGCACTGAGCACCCAGCACCCCGAGCACTGATCACCCAGCACCCTGGGCACTGAGCACCCAGAACCCCGAGCACTGAGCACCCAGCACCCCGAGCACTGAGTACCCAGCACCCCGAGCACTGAGCACCCAACACCCCGAGCACTGAGCACCCAGCACCCTGAGTACTGAGCACCCAGCACCCTGAGTACTGAGCACCCAACACCCTGAGCACTGAGCACCCAGCACCCTGAGAACTGAGCACCCAGCACCCCAAGCACAGAACACCCTGAGTACTGAGCACCCTGAACCCCAAGCACTGAGCACCCTGATTACTGAGCACCCATCACCCTGATTAATGAGCACCCAGCACCCCGAGTACTGAGCACCAAGCACCCTGAGTACTGAGCACCCAACGTACTGAGCACCGAGCACCCTGAGCACTGAGCACCCAGCACCCTGAGTACTGAGCACCCAGCACCCTGAGCAATGAGCACGCTGAGTACTGAGCACCCAGCACCTTCAGCACTGAGCACCGAGAACCCCGAGCACTGAGCACCCAGCACCAGGAGTACTGAGCACCCAGCACCCTGAGTACTAAGCACCGAGCACCCTGAGTACTGAGCACCCAGCACACTGAGCACTGAACACACAGCACCCTGAGTACTGAGCACCTCGAGCACTGAGCACCCAGCACCCTGAGTACTGAGCACCGAGCACCCTGAGCACTGAGCACCCAGCACCGCGAGCACTGAGCACCCAGCACCCCGAGCACAGAGCACCCAGCACCCTGAGTACTGAGCACCCAGCACCCTGAGTACTGAGCACCCAGCAACCTGAGCACTGAGTACCCAGCACCCTGAGCACTGAGCACACAGCACCCTGAGCACTGAGCACCCAGCACCCTGAGTACTGAGCACTGAGCACCCAGCACCCCGAGCACTGAGCACCCAGCACCCTGAGTACTGAGCACCCAGCAACCCGAGCACTAAACACCCAGCACCCCGAGCACCGAGCACCCAGCACCCTGAGCACTGAGCACCCAGCACCCTGAGTACTGAGCACCCAGCACCCTGAGTACTGAGCACCCAGCACCCTGAGAACTGAACACACAGCACCCTGAGCACTGAGCACACAGCACCCTGAGTACTGAGCACTGAGCACCCAGCACCCCGAGCACTGAGCACCCAGCACCCTGAGTACTGAGCACCCAGCAACCCGAGCACTAAGCACCCTGCACCTCGAGCACCGAGCACCCAGCACCCTGAGCACTGAGCACCCAGCACCCTGAGTACTGAGCACCCAGCACCCTGAGTACTGAGCACCCAGCAACCCGAGCACTAAGCACCCAGCACCCCGAGCTCCGAGCACCCAGCACCCTGAGCACTGAGCACCCAGAACCCTGAGCACTGAGAACCCAGCACCCTGAGTACTGAGCACTTAGCACCCAGCACCCTGAGTACTGAGCACCCAGCAACCCGAGCACTAAGCACCCAGCACCCCGAGCACCGAGCACCTAGCACCCTGAGCACTGAGCACCGAGCACCCTGAGTACTGAGCACCCAGCACCCTGAGTACTGAGCACACTGCGTACTGAGCACCGAGAACCCAGCACCCTGAGTACTGAGCACCCAGCACCCTGAGCACTGAGCACCCAGCACCCTGAGTACTGAGCACTGAGCACCCCGAGTACTGAGCACCGGGCACCCCGAGCACTAAGCACCCAGCACCCAGAGCACCGAGCACCCAGCACCCTGAGCACTGAGCACCCAGCACCCTGAGCACTGAGCACCCAGCACCCTGAGCACTGAGCACCTAGCACCCAGAGCACTGAGCACCCAGCACCCTGAGTACTGAGCACCCAACGTACTGAGCACCGAGTACCCTGAGCACTGAGCACCCAGAACCCCGAGTACTGAGCACCGGGCACCCCGAGCACTAAGCACCCAGCACCCCGAGCACCGAGCACCCAGCACACCGAGCACTGAGAACCCAGCACCCCGAGCACTGAGCACCAAGCACCCCGAGCACTGAGCACCCAGCACCCCGAGCACTGAGCACACAGCACCCTGAGCACTGAGCACCCAGCACCCCGAGCACTGAGCACCCAGCACCCCGAGCACTGAGCACCCAGCACCCCGAGCACTGAGCACCCAGCACCCTGAGTACTGAGCACCCAGCACCCTGAGTACTGAGCACCCAACACCCTGAGCACTGAGCACCCAGCACCCTGAGTACTGAGCACCCAGCACCCCAAGCACAGAGCACCCTGAGTACTGAGCACCCTGCACCCCAAGCACTGAGCACCCTGAGTACTGAGCACCCAGCACCCTGATTAATGAGCACCCAGCACCCCGAGTACTGAGCACCGAGCACCCTGAGTACTGAGCACCCAACGTACTGAGCACCGAGCACCCTGAGCACTGAGCACCCAGCACCCTGAGTACTGAGCACCCAGCACCCTGAGCAATGAGCACCCTGAGTACTGAGCACCCAGCACCCTGAGTACTGGGCACTCAGCACCCTGAGTACTGAGCACCGAGCACCCCGAGCACTGATCACCCAGCACCCTGAGCACTGAGCACCCTGAGGACTGAGCAACCAGCACCCTGAGTACTGAGCACCCAGCACCCTGAGTACTGAGCACCCAGCATCCTGAGTACTGAGCACCGATCACCCTGAGCACTGAGCACCCAGCACCCCGAGCACTGAGCACCCTGAGTACTGAGCACCCAGCACCCTGAGTACTGAGCACCCAGCACCCCGAGCACTGAGCACCTGAGTACTGAGCACCCAGCACCCTGAGTACTGAGCACTAAGCACCCAGAGCACTGAGCACCCAGCACCCCGAGCACGGAGCACCCAGGACCCCGAGCACTGAGTACTGAGCACCCAGCACCCTGAGTACTGAGCACCGAGCTCCCCGAGCACTGAGCACCCTGAGTACTGAGCACCCAGCACCCCGATCACTGAGCACCCAGCACCCTGAGCACTGAGCACCCAGCACCCTGAGCACTGAGCACCCAGCACCCTGAGTACTGAGCACCCAGCACCCCGAGCACTGAGCACCCAGCACCCTGAGTACTGAGCACTGAGCACCCAGCACCCCGAGCACTGAGCACCTAGCACCCTGTGTACTGAGCACCGAGCACCCTGAGCACTGAGCACCCAGCACCCTGAGCACTCAGCACCCAGCACCCCGAGCACTGAGCACCCAGCACCCTGAGCACTGAGCACCCAGCACCCTGAGCACTGAGCACCCAGCACCCAGAGCACTGAGCACCCAGCACCCTGAGCACTGAGCACCCAGCACCCTGAGTACTGAGCACCCAGCACCCTGAGTACTGAGCACCCAGACCCCGAGCACTGAGCACCCAGCACCCCTAGCACTGTGCACCCAGCACCCTGAGTACTGAGAACCCAGCACCCTGAGTACTGAGCACCCAGCACCCTGAGCACTGAACACCCAGCGGCCCGAGCACTGAGCACCCAGCATCCTGAGCACTGAGTACTGAGCACCCATCACCCTGAGCACTGAGCACGCAGCACCCTGAGAACTGAGCACCCAGCACCCTGAGTACTGAGCACCCAGCACCCCAAGCACTGAGCACCGAGCACCCTGAGTACTGAGCACCCAGCACGCTGAGCACTGAGCACCCAGCACCCCGAGTACTGAGCACCCAGCACCCTGAGTACTGAGCACCCAGCACCCTGAGCACTGAGCACCCAGCACCCTGAGCACTGAGCACCCAGCACCCTGAGCACTGAGCACCCAGCACCCTGAGTACTGAGCATCAAGCACCCTGAGCACTGAGCACCCAGCACCCTGAGCACTGAGCAGCCAGCACCCTGAGCACTGAGCACCCAACGTACTGAGCAACGAGCACCCCGAGCACTGAGCACCCAGCACCCTGAGTACTGAGCGCTGAGCACCCTGAGTACTGAGCACCCAGCACCCCGAGCACTGAGCACCCAGCACCCCGAGCACTGAGCACCCAGCACCCCGAGCACTGAGCACCCAGCACCGTGAGTACTGAGCACCCAGCACCCTGAGTACTGAGCACCGAGCACCCCGAGCACTGAGCACCGGGCACCCCGAGCACTGAGCACCCAACACCCTGAGTACTGAGCACCCAGCACCCTAAGTACTGAGCACTGAGCACTGAGCTCCCTGAGCACTGAGCACCCAGCACCCTGAGCACTGAGCACCCAGCAACCTGAGCACTGAGTACTGAGCACCCAGCACCCAGAGCACTGAGCACCGAGCACCATGAGCACTGAGCACCCAGCACCCTGAGTACTGAGCACCCAGCACACCAAACACTGAGCACCGAGCACCCTGAGAACTGAGCACCGAGCACCCTGAGGACTGAGCAGCCAGCACCATGAGTACTGAGCACCGAGCACCCAGAGTACTGAGCAACCTGAGTACTGAGCACCCAGCACCCTGAGAATGAGCACCCAGCAACATGAGTACTGAGCACCGAGCACCCTGAGCACTGAGCACCCAGCACCCTGAGTACTGAGCACCCAGCACCCCGAGCACTGAGCACCCAGCACCCTGAGTAATGAGCACCCAGCACCCTGAGTACTGAGCACTGAGCACCCTGAGCACTGAGCACCCAGCACTACGAGCACTGAGCACCCAGCACTCTGAGTACTGAGCACCCAGCACCCTGAGTACTGAGCACCCAGCACCCTGAGTACTTAGCACTGAGCACCCCGAGCACTGAGCACCCAGCACCCTGAGCACTGAGCACCCAGCACCCTGAGTACTGAGCACCCAGCACCCCGAGCACTGAGCACCCAGCACCCTGAGTACTGAGCACCGAGCACCCTGAGTACTGAGCATCCAGCACCCTGAGTACTGAGAACCCAGCGTACTGAGCACCGAGCACCCAGCAACCTGAGCACTGAGCACCCAGCACCCTGAGTACTGAGCACTGAGCACCCAGCACCCCGAGCACTGAGCACCGAGCACCCCGAGCACTGAGCACCCAGCACCCCGAGCACTGAGCACCCAGCACCCCGAGCACTGAGCACCCAGCACCCTGAGTACTGAGCACCCAGCACCCTGAGTACTGAGCACCCAACACCCTGAGCACTGAGCACCCAGCACCCTGAGTACTGAGCGCCCAGCACCCCAAGCACAGAGCACCCTGAGTACTGAGCACCCTGCACCCCAAGCACTGAGCACCCTGAGTACTGAGCACCCAGCACCCTGATTAATGAGCACCCAGCACCCCGAGTACTGAGCACCGAGCACCCTGAGTACTGAGCACCCAACGTACTGAGCACCGAGCACCCTGAGCACTGAGCACCCAGCACCCTGAGTACTGAGCACCCAGCACCCTGAGCAATGAGCACCCTGAGTACTGAGCACCCAGCACCCTGATTAATGAGCACCCAGCACCCCGAGTACTGAGCACCGAGCACCCTGAGTACTGAGCACCCAACGTACTGAGCAGCGAGCACCCTGAGCACTGAGCACCCAGCACCCTGAGTACTGAGCACCCAGCACCCTGAGCACTGAGCACCCAGCAGCCCGAGCACTGAGCACCCAGCATCCTGAGCACTGAGTACTGATCACACAGCACCCTGAGCACTGAGAACGCAGCACCCTGAGCACTGAGCACCCAGCACCCTGAGTACTGAGCACCCAGCACCCCAAGCACTGAGCACCGAGCACCCTGTGTACTGAGCACCCAGCACACTGAGTAGTGAGCACCCAGCACCCCGAGTACTGAGCACCCAGCATCGTGAGTACTGACCAACCAGCACCCTGAGTACTGAGCACCCAGCACCCCGAGCACTAAGCACCCAGCACCCCGAGCACCAAGCACCCAGCACCCTGAGCACTGAGCACCCAGCACCCTGAGTACTGAGCACTGAGCACCCAGCACCCTGAGCACTGAGCACCCAGCAGCCTGAGTACTAAGCACCCAGCACCCTGAGTACTGAGCACCCAGCACCCTGAGTACTGAGCACCCAGCGTACTGAGCACCGAGCACCCCGAGCACTGAGCACCCAGCACCCTGAGTACTGAGCACCCAGCACCCCGAGCACTGAGCACACAGCACCGTGAGTACTGAGCACCCAGCACCCTGAGTACTGAGCACCCAGCGTACTGAGCACCGAGCACCCAGCACCCTGAGTACTGAGCACCCAGCACCCTGAGCACTGAGCACCCAGCACCCTGAGTACTGAGCACTGAGCACCCTGAGTACTGAGCACTGAGCACCCTGAGCACTGAGCACCCAGCACCCCGAGCACTGATCACCCAGCACCCTGAGTACTGAGCACCCAGCACCCTGAGTACTGAGCACTCAGCACCCTGAGTACTGAGCACCGAGCACCCCGAGCAGTGATCACCCAGCACCCTGAGCACTGAGCACCCTGAGTACTGAGCACCCAGCACCCTGAGTACTGAGCACCCAGCACCCCGAGCACTGAGCACCCTGAGTACTGAGCACCCAGTACCCTGAGTACTGAACACTAAGCACCCCGAGCACTGAGCACCCAGCACCCTGAGTACTGAGCACCCAGCAACCCGAGCACTAAACACCCAGCACCCCGAGCACCGAGCACCCAGCACCCTGAGCACTGAGCACCCAGCACCCTGAGTACTGAGCACCCAGCACCCTGAGAACTGAACACACAGCACCCTGAGCACTGAGCACACAGCACCCTGAGTACTGAGCACTGAGCACCCAGCACCCCGAGCACTGAGCACCCAGCACCCTGAGTACTGTGCACCCAGCAACCCGAGCACTAAGCACCCTGCACCCCGAGCACCGAGCACCCAGCACCCTGAGCACTGAGCACCCAGCACCCTGAGTACTGAGCACCCA
Organism: Microtus oregoni; assembly: GCF_018167655.1. Taxonomy (NCBI): domain Eukaryota; kingdom Metazoa; phylum Chordata; class Mammalia; order Rodentia; family Cricetidae; genus Microtus; species Microtus oregoni. The sequence continues at coordinate 21,598 of NW_024543730.1, forward strand.
GCACCCTGAGTACTGAGCACCCAGCAACCCGAGCACTAAGCACCCAGCACCCCGAGCTCCGAGCACCCAGCACCCTGAGCACTGAGCACCCAGAACCCTGAGCACTGAGCACCCAGCACCCTGAGTACTGAGCACTTAGCACCCAGCACCCTGAGTACTGAGCACCCAGCAACCCGAGCACTAAGCACCCAGCACCCCGAGCACCGAGCACCTAGCACCCTGAGCACTGAGCACCGAGCACCCTGAGTACTGAGCACCCAGCACCCTGAGTACTGAGCACACTGCGTACTGAGCACCGAGCACCCAGCACCCTGAGTACTGAGCACCCAGCACCCTGAGCACTGAGCAGCCAGCACCCTGAGTACTGAGCACTGAGCACCCCGAGTACTGAGCACCGGGCACCCCGAGCACTAAGCACCCAGCACCCAGAGCACCGAGCACCCAGCACCCTGAGCACTGAGCACCCAGCACCCTGAGCACTGAGCACCCAGCACCCTGAGCACTGAGCACCTAGCACCCTGAGCACTGAGCACCCAGCACCCTGAGTACTGAGCACCCAACGTACTGAGCACCGAGTACCCTGAGCACTGAGCACCCAGAACCCCGAGTACTGAGCACCGGGCACCCCGAGCACTAAGCACCCAGCACCCCGAGCACCGAGCACCCAGCACACCGAGCACTGAGAACCCAGCACCCCGAGCACTGAGCACCAAGCACCCCGAGCACTGAGCACCCAGCACCCCGAGCACTGAGCACCCAGCACCCTGAGCACTGAGCACCCAGCACCCTGAGCACTGAGCACCCAGCACAACGAGCACTGAGCACCCAGCACCCCGAGCACTGAGCACCCAGCACCCTGAGTACTGAGCACCCAGCACCCTGAGTACTGAGCACCCAACACCCTGAGCACTGAGCACCCAGCACCCTGAGTACTGAGCACCCAGCACCCCAAGCACAGAGCACCCTGAGTACTGAGCACCCTGCACCCCAAGCACTGAGCACCCTGAGTACTGAGCACCCAGCACCCTGATTAATGAGCACCCAGCACCCCGAGTACTGAGCACCGAGCACCCTGAGTACTGAGCACCCAACGTACTGAGCACCGAGCACCCTGAGCACTGAGCACCCAGCACCCTGAGTACTGAGCACCCAGCACCCTGAGCAATGAGCACCCTGAGTACTGAGCACCCAGCACCCTGAGTACTGGGCACTCAGCACCCTGAGTACTGAGCACCGAGCACCCCGAGCACTGATCACCCAGCACCCTGAGCACTGAGCACCCTGAGGACTGAGCAACCAGCACCCTGATTACTGAGCACCCAGCACCCTGAGTACTGAGCACCCAGCATCCTGAGTACTGAGCACCGATCACCCTGAGCACTGAGCACCCAGCACCCCGAGCACTGAGCACCCTGAGTACTGAGCACCCAGCACCCTAAGTACTGAGCACCCAGCACCCCGAGCACTGAGCACCCTGAGTACTGAGCACCCAGCACCCTGAGTACTGAGCACTAAGCACCCAGAGCACTGAGCACCCAGCACCCCGAGCACGGAGCACCCAGGACCCCGAGCACTGAGTACTGAGCACCCAGCACCCTGAGTACTGAGCACCGAGCTCCCCGAGCACTGAGCACCCTGAGTACTGAGCACCCAGCACCCCGATCACTGAGCACCCAGCACCCTGAGCACTGAGCACCCAGCACCCTGAGCACTAAGCACCCAGCACCCTGAGTACTGAGCACCCAGCACCCCGAGCACTGAGCACCCAGCACCCTGACTACTGAGCACTGAGCACCCAGCACCCCGAGCACTGAGCACCTAGCACCCTGTGTACTGAGCACCGAGCACCCCGAGCACTGAGCACCCAGCACCCTGAGCACTCAGCACCCAGCACCCCGAGCCCTGAGCACCCAGCACCCTGAGCACTGAGCACCCAGCACCCTGAGCACTGAGCACCCAGCACCCAGAGCACTGAGCACCCAGCACCCTGAGCACTGAGCACCCAGCACCCTGAGTACTGAGCACCCAGCACCCTGAGTACTGAGCACCCAGACCCCGAGCACTGAGCACCCAGCACCCCTAGCACTGTGCACCCAGCACCCTGAGTACTGAGAACCCAGCACCCTGAGTACTGAGCACCCAGCACCCTGAGCACTGAGCACCCAGCGGCCTGAGCACTGAGCACCCATCACCCTGAGCACTGAGCACGCAGCACCCTGAGAACTGAGCACCCAGCACCCTGAGTACTGAGCACCCAGCACCCCAAGCACTGAGCACCGAGCACCCTGAGTACTGAGCACCCAGCACGCTGAGCACTGAGCACCCAGCACCCCGAGTACTGAGCACCCAGCACCCTGAGTACTGAGCACCCAGCACCCTGAGCACTGAGCACCCAGCACCCTGAGCACTGAGCACCCAGCACCCTGAGCACTGAGCACCCAGCACCCTGAGTACTGAGCATCAAGCACCCTGAGCACTGAGCACCCAGCACCCTGAGCACTGAGCAGCCAGGACCCTGAGCACTGAGCACCCAACGTACTGAGCAACGAGCACCCTGAGCACTGAGCACCCAGCACCCTGAGTACTGAGCGCTGAGCACCCTGAGTACTGAGCACCCAGCACCCCGAGCACTGAGCACCCAGCACCCCGAGCACTGAGCACCCAGCACCCCGAGCACTGAGCACCCAGCACCGTGAGTACTGAGCACCCAGCACCCTGAGTACTGAGCACCGAGCACCCCGAGCACTGAGCACCGGGCACCCCGAGCACTGAGCACCCAACACCCTGAGTACTGAGCACCCAGCACCCTAAGTACTGAGCACTTAGCACTGAGCTCCCTGAGCACTGAGCACCCAGCACCCTGAGCACTGAGCACCCAGCAACCTGAGCACTGAGTACTGAGCACCCAGCACCCAGAGCACTGAGCACCGAGCACCATGAGCACTGAGCACCCAGCACCCTGAGTACTGAGCACCCAGCACCCTGAGTACTTAGCACTGAGCACCCCGAGCACTGAGCACCCAGCACCCTGAGCACTGAGCACCCAGCACCCTGAGTACTGAGCACCCAGCACCCCGAGCACTGAGCACCCAGCACCCTGAGTACTGAGCACCGAGCACCCTGAGTACTGAGCATCCAGCACCCTGAGTACTGAGAACCCAGCGTACTGAGCACCGAGCACCCAGCAACCTGAGCACTGAGCACCCAGCACCCTGAGTACTGAGCACTGAGCACCCAGCACCCCGAGCACTGAGCACCGAGCACCCCGAGCACTGAGCACCCAGCACCCCGAGCACTGAGCACCCAGCACCCCGAGCACTGAGCACCCAGCACCCTGAGTACTGAGCACCCAGCACCCTGAGTACTGAGCACCCAACACCCTGAGCACTGAGGACCCAGCACCCTGAGTACTGAGCGCCCAGCACCCCAAGCACAGAGCACCCTGAGTACTGAGCACCGTGCACCCCAAGCACTGAGCACCCTGAGTACTGAGCACCCAGCACCCTGATTAATGAGCACCCAGCACCCCGAGTACTGAGCACCGAGCACCCTGAGTACTGAGCACCCAACGTACTGAGCACCGAGCACCCTGAGTGATGGAGGAAGGTCATTGGCTAATAAAGGCACTGCCCTGGCCCATTTTATTGGTTAGAGGATAGGTGGGAGGAGTAAACAGAACAAAATGCTGGGAGGAAGAGGAAGTGAGCGCAGAGACTCCACAGCTCTCTCGGGAGCAGACGCCTCAGAGAGAGACGCCATGCTCCCGGCTCCTGGGCAGACACACGCCATGAAGCAAGCCACCAGGTTAGACATGCTGAACCTTTCCCGGTAAGACCGGTGCTCACAGATTATTAGAGATGGGTTGATCAGAATGTGAGAATTAGCCTGTAAGTGCTAGAGCTAAAGGGCCAAGCAGTGCTTAAAAGAATACAGTGTCTGTGTAATTATTTTGGGGCATAAGCTAGCCGGGCAGGCGGCTGGGGTGCTGGGAATGCAGCCCCTCCACCCCTATTACTTCATATGGCGCCCACGTGGACAACTACTTCCACATAAAGCCCGAGACAGCTTGGGAAGTAATTCTAGAACAAAATGAAAGCATTGTGCCTGGTTTCTTGGTAGCAGCAATTTCTCGGTTCTACTCTGCTTGCTAGAGGCAAGCAAGCACCTCATCTAAGAGAGGCTTCCTGACTCAGCTTTAGCTGCAAAGCCTGCAGCTCATTAAGAGGTCCTGCCACGAAACACTTAAACGGTGTTGACCAAAAGCTGAACACATGCTTTTCGGTTTTCAGCCATAACAGGAAAAAAGCTGCGCCATTTAAAAATGCCAGCTTTCTGGGCCGTCCTGCCAGGGCAAACTCTGACTGTTTGAGGCAGGAGGGCCGGCTACCGAGAGAGGACTTGAGTGTTGTCTGTTGTAACTCACTTGCTGGCAGGAACCTTGAAATGCCATACAGTTGTGGCAGTAAACATGACTACAGCCAGTACCTCAGCCATGAGGCTGGAAAGCTAAGGAATGGACTGGATCTAGCTGGCAAAGCCACGCCTTTAGTCCTACTGAGATAGCTTGGTAAATTAAAGATTCATGTGGTCAGAAAAAGAGAGATATACAGTAAAGAGAGATTCAAAGACAGAGAAAATTTGTGAATGGTTTAAAGTGTGTTAAAAATATATGCAGACTAAAAGTTGAAGTTCTTAAAGTAAAAAACAAAAAAAGGAAGAGAGTTGTTGTGTGTGGTAGCACACGCCTTTAATCCTAGTGCCTAGAAGGCAGAGGCAAACAGATCTCTGTGAGTTCAAGGTGTAGTAGCTTACACCTTTAATCCCAATGCCTGGGAGGCAGAGACAGGCAGATCTCTGAGAGTTCAAGGACAGCCTGGTCTACAGAGTTACTTCAGGTCAAAATACAGAGAACCTATCTCAAAAAGCAAAAAGTTAAAAGTAAAAATAAACAAAATAGAGGTTAAAATAAAACGAACAAAGATGGAAAATACACAGAGAATCTTGATACTATATGCTATTATGCTCTCTTTGAATTGTTTAAATGCTGAGGAAGGAGAAACAGATGCTAAAAGATATTTATTTATAAATACTGCTGAACTAATCCAACATAGATATTATGAATTTGGATCTAAGGATATGATACTTTGGAAAGGAGTTTCTTATTTTGTTTTCACAGAGGATGAGACGCTGTTCATTTCTTCTATTCCGATTTGGTATGATGGACCACGCCCTCCTGAAGGGTTGGTGTGAACACCTTCAGAAAATTGCTTTGCTCAACTGCCAACTGAGAAGAAACTAGCACACAGGTTATACCATGAAAGACCTAATTAACGACGCCCCCATTCAGCAGGAAGCAGTTTGGAGAGAAAAAACTGCGCCCATGTTCCCAAATATGGTTTATAAACGTTCTTTTACATTTAAAGGGGGATATGATATAGATATGAATAATTTGCATTAGTATAGATTTTGCTTTATTGATAGAGATTTAAGGTCAATTTTGTTATATGTATAAGTGTTTCTGATTTTGATTAAGGTATTGTGATTGTGTAGTTCATTTAAATATGTACTGTATAATTAAGAAATATAGGTTGTTAATGGATAATCATTGATAATAGTAAAGCTTGTAGTCATGTTAGTTAGATTTTCTAGATATATAGAGATATATTTTAGATAGACATTCTTCATGTCTTTCAAAGATTACAGAATAGGACATTTAATGTTTTAATAACTGAGGACTTTTCATGACAATGAGACACTCTGCTCCTGGCAGCACCAATCTACTTCAAGAGGAAAATGGGCATCAAAGAGGCACCTTATGGAGTTTGATAGCCATTTGGGCAAGAAACTGCTCTTGCCTGGACTATTGCATAAACTGGACACAGAGAACCCGCAGAGAGAGGACTACTGAACTTGCCTAAGGTGAGATGATCTTTCGGGGTTCCTGATTCATGAAAGAGTCTGCGAGACATTCTGCAGGACACAACAGATAGTGACTGAACTGACTTTGAATTTTCCTGCTTTATGGAAATGTCTGCTGGATACCATGGGCCTGAAGGCTGAAGATGGATGCCCCAACGGTACAAAAGAACTTTGGGTGACTGTCCAGGCAGCGAGATGTCTTTGTCATTTCTAGAGTTTGAAGTTTCTTAGTTCTTGTTTACTTAGGTAATATATCTTTCTGGAGTCTTTGATGGAGTTAAGAATTGTTAGTTATAGTTATAGTTTTCCTTAGTTATGATAAAGATTATTGTAACTTTTACTTGATAACTGTTTTGTTATATGTAATTTTGCTATGTTAAAGCCTTTTTTTTGTTTAAACCGAAAAAGGGGAAATGATGGAGGAAGGTCATTGGCTAATAAAGGCACTGCCCTGGCCCATTTTATTGGTTAGAGGATAGGTGGGAGGAGTAAACAGAACAAAATGCTGGGAGGAAGAGGAAGTGAGCGCAGAGACTCCACAGCTCTCTCGGGAGCAGACGCCTCAGAGAGAGACGCCATGCTCCCGGCTCCTGGGCAGACACACGCCATGAAGCAAGCCACCAGGTTAGACATGCTGAACCTTTCCCGGTAAGACCGGTGCTCACAGATTATTAGAGATGGGTTGATCAGAATGTGAGAATTAGCCTGTAAGTGCTAGAGCTAAAGGGCCAAGCAGTGCTTAAAAGAATACAGTGTCTGTGTAATTATTTTGGGGCATAAGCTAGCCGGGCAGGCGGCTGGGGTGCTGGGAATGCAGCCCCTCCACCCCTATTACTTCACCTGAGCACTGAGCACCCAGCACCCTGAGTACTGAGCACCCAGCACCCTGAGCAATGAGCACCCTGAGTACTGAGCACCCAGCACCCTGATTAATGAGCACCCAGCACCCCGAGTACTGAGCACCGAGCACCCTGAGTACTGAGCACCCAACGTACTGAGCACCGAGCACCCTGAGCACTGAGCACCCAGCACCCTGAGTACTGAGCACCCAGCACCCTGAGCACTGAGCACCCAGCAGCCCGAGCACTGAGCACCCAGCATCCTGAGCACTGAGTACTGATCACACAGCACCCTGAGCACTGAGAACGCAGCACCCTGAGCACTGAGCACCCAGCACCCTGAGTACTGAGCACCCAGCACCCCAAGCACTGAGCACCGAGCACCCTGAGTACTGAGCACCCAGCACACTGAGTAGTGAGCACCCAGCACCCCGAGTACTGAGCACCCAGCATCGTGAGTACTGACCAACCAGCACCCTGAGTACTGAGCACCCAGCACCCCGAGCACTAAGCACCCAGCACCCCGAGCACCAAGCACCCAGCACCCTGAGCACTGAGCACCCAGCACCCTGAGTACTGAGCACTGAGCACCCAGCACCCTGAGCACTGAGCACCCAGCAGCCTGAGTACTAAGCACCCAGCACCCTGAGTACTGAGCACCCAGCACCCTGAGTACTGAGCACCCAGCGTACTGAGCACCGAGCACCCCGAGCACTGAGCACCCAGCACCCTGAGTACTGAGCACCCAGCACCCCGAGCACTGAGCACACAGCACCGTGAGTACTGAGCACCCAGCACCCTGAGTACTGAGCACCCAGCGTACTGAGCACCGAGCACCCAGCACCCTGAGTACTGAGCACCCAGCACCCTGAGCACTGAGCACCCAGCACCCTGAGTACTGAGCACTGAGCACCCTGAGTACTGAGCACTGAGCACCCTGAGCACTGAGCACCCAGCACCCCGAGCACTGATCACCCAGCACCCTGAGTACTGAGCACCCAGCACCCTGAGTACTGAGCACTCAGCACCCTGAGTACTGAGCACCGAGCACCCCGAGCAGTGATCACCCAGCACCCTGAGCACTGAGCACCCTGAGTACTGAGCACCCAGCACCCTGAGTACTGAGCACCCAGCACCCCGAGCACTGAGCACCCTGAGTACTGAGCACCCAGTACCCTGAGTACTGAACACTAAGCACCCAGAGCACTGAGCACCCAGCACCCCGAGCACGGAGCACCCAGGACCCCGATCACTGAGTACTGAGCACCCAGCACCCTGAGTACTGAGCACCGAGCTCCCCGAGCACTGAGCACCCTGAGTACTGAGCACCCAGCACCCTGAGCACTGAGCACCAAGCAGCCCGAGCACTGTGCACCCAGCATCCTGAGCACTGAGTACTGAGCACCCAGCACCCTGAGCACTGAGCACGCAGCACCCTGAGCACTGAGCACCCAGCACCCTGAGTACTGAGCACCCGGCACCCCAAGCACTGAGCACCGAGCACCCTGAGTACTGAGCACCCAGCACGCTGAGCACTGAGCACCCAGCACCGCGAGTACTGAGCACCCAGCACCCTGAGTACTGAGCACCCAGCACCCTGAGCACTGAGCAACCAGCACCCCGAGCACTGACCACCCAGCACCCTGAGCACTGAGCACCCAGCACCCTGAGTACTGAGCATCAAGCACCCTGAGCACTGAGCACCCAGCACCCTGAGCACTGAGCAGCCAGCACCCTGAGCACTGAGCACCCAACGTACTGAGCAACGAGCACCCTGAGCACTGATCACCCAGCACCCTGAGTACTGAGCGCTGAGCACCCTGAGTACTGAGCACCGAGCACACCGAGCACTGAGCACAGGGCACCCCGAGCACTGAGCACCCAGCACCCTGAGTACTGAGCACCCAGCACCCTGAGCACTGAGCACCCAGCACCCTGAGTACTGAGCACCCAGCACACCGAGCACTGAGCACCCAGCACCCCGAGCACTGAGCACCCAGCACCGTGAATACTGAGCACCCAGCACCCTGAGTACTGAGCACTGAGCACACCGAGCACTGAGCACCCAGCACCCTGAGTACTGAGCATCAAGCACCCTGAGCACTGAGCACCCAGCACCCTGAGCACTGAGCACCCAGCACCCTGAGCACTGAGCACCCAGCACCCTGAGCACTGAGCACCCAGCACCCTGAGTACTGAGCATCAAGCACCCTGAGCACTGAGCACCCAGCACCCTGAGCACTGAGCAGCCAGGACCCTGAGCACTGAGCACCCAACGTACTGAGCAACGAGCACCCTGAGCACTGAGCACCCAGCACCCTGAGTACTGAGCGCTGAGCACCCTGAGTACTGAGCACCCAGCACCCCGAGCACTGAGCACCCAGCACCCCGAGCACTGAGCACCCAGCACCCCGAGCACTGAGCACCCAGCACCGTGAGTACTGAGCACCCAGCACCCTGAGTACTGAGCACCGAGCACCCCGAGCACTGAGCACCGGGAACCCCGAGCACTGAGCACCCAACACCCTGAGTACTGAGCACCCAGCACCCTAAGTACTGAGCACTTAGCACTGAGCTCCCTGAGCACTGAGCACCCAGCACCCTGAGCACTGAGCACCCAGCAACCTGAGCACTGAGTACTGAGCACCCAGCACCCAGAGCACTGAGCACCGAGCACCATGAGCACTGAGCACCCAGCACCCTGAGTACTGAGCACCCAGCACACCAAACACTGAGCACCGAGCACCCTGAGAACTGAGCACCGAGCACCCTGAGTACTGAGCAGCCAGCACCATGAGTACTGAGCACCGAGCACCCAGAGTACTGAGCAACCTGAGTACTGAGCACCCAGCACCCTGAGAATGAGCACCCAGCAACATGAGTACTGAGCACCGAGCACCCTGAGCACTGAGCACCCAGCACCCTGAGTACTGAGCACCCAGCACCCCGAGCACTGAGCACCCAGCACCCTGAGTAATGAGCACCCAGCACCCTGAGTACTGAGCACTGAGCACCCTGAGCACTGAGCACCCAGCACTACGAGCACTGAGCACCCAGCACTCTGAGTACTGAGCACCCAGCACCCTGAGTACTGAGCACCCAGCACCCTGAGTACTTAGCACTGAGCACCCCGAGCACTGAGCACCCAGCACCCTGAGCACTGAGCACCCAGCACCCTGCGTACTGAGCACCCAGCACCCCGAGCACTGAGCACCCAGCACCCTGAGTACTGAGCACCGAGCACCCTGAGTACTGAGCATCCAGCACCCTGAGTACTGAGAACCCAGCGTACTGAGCACCGAGCACCCAGCAACCTGAGCACTGAGCACCCAGCACCCTGAGTACTGAGCACTGAGCACCCAGCACCCCGAGCACTGAGCACCGAGCACCCCGAGCACTGAGCACCCAGCACCCCGAGCACTGAGCACCCAGCACCCCGAGCACTGAGCACCCAGCACCCTGAGTACTGAGCACCCAGCACCCTGAGTACTGAGCACCCAACACCCTGAGCACTGAGGACCCAGCACCCTGAGTACTGAGCGCCCAGCACCCCAAGCACAGAGCACCCTGAGTACTGAGCACCGTGCACCCCAAGCACTGAGCACCCTGAGTACTGAGCACCCAGCACCCTGATTAATGAGCACCCAGCACCCCGAGTACTGAGCACCGAGCACCCTGAGTACTGAGCACCCAACGTACTGAGCACCGAGCACCCTGAGCACTGAGCACCCAGCACCCTGAGTACTGAGCACCCAGCACCCTGAGCAATGAGCACCCTGAGTACTGAGCACCCAGCACCCTGATTAATGAGCACCCAGCACCCCGAGTACTGAGCACCGAGCACCCTGAGTACTGAGCACCCAACGTACTGAGCACCGAGCACCCTGAGCACTGAGCACCCAGCACCCTGAGTACTGAGCACCCAGCACCCTGAGCACTGAGCACCCAGCAGCCCGAGCACTGAGCACCCAGCATCCTGAGCACTGAGTACTGATCACACAGCACCCTGAGCACTGAGAACGCAGCACCCTGAGCACTGAGCACCCAGCACCCTGAGTACTGAGCACCCAGCACCCCAAGCACTGAGCACCGAGCACCCTGAGTACTGAGCACCCAGCACACTGAGTAGTGAGCACCCAGCACCCCGAGTACTGAGCACCCAGCATCGTGAGTACTGACCAACCAGCACCCTGAGTACTGAGCACCCAGCACCCCGAGCACTAAGCACCCAGCACCCCGAGCACCAAGCACCCAGCACCCTGAGCACTGAGCACCCAGCACCCTGAGTACTGAGCACTGAGCACCCAGCACCCTGAGCACTGAGCACCCAGCAGCCTGAGTACTAAGCACCCAGCACCCTGAGTACTGAGCACCCAGCACCCTGAGTACTGAGCACCCAGCGTACTGAGCACCGAGCACCCCGAGCACTGAGCACCCAGCACCCTGAGTACTGAGCACCCAGCACCCCGAGCACTGAGCACACAGCACCGTGAGTACTGAGCACCCAGCACCCTGAGTACTGAGTACCCAGCGTACTGAGCACCGAGCACCCAGCACCCTGAGTACTGAGCACCCAGCACCCTGAGCACTGAGCACCCAGCACCCTGAGTACTGAGCACTGAGCACCCTGAGTACTGAGCACTGAGCACCCTGAGCACTGAGCACCCAGCACCCCGAGCACTGATCACCCAGCACCCTGAGTACTGAGCACCCAGCACCCTGAGTACTGAGCACTCAGCACCCTGAGTACTGAGCACCGAGCACCCCGAGCAGTGATCACCCAGCACCCTGAGCACTGAGCACCCTGAGTACTGAGCACCCAGCACCCTGAGTACTGAGCACCCAGCACCCCGAGCACTGAGCACCCTGAGTACTGAGCACCCAGTACCCTGAGTACTGAACACTAAGCACCCAGAGCACTGAGCACCCAGCACCCCGAGCACGGAGCACCCAGGACCCCGATCACTGAGTACTGAGCACCCAGCACCCTGAGTACTGAGCACCGAGCTCCCCGAGCACTGAGCACCCTGAGTACTGAGCACCCAGCACCCTGAGCACTGAGCACCAAGCAGCCCGAGCACTGTGCACCCAGCATCCTGAGCACTGAGTACTGAGCACCCAGCACCCTGAGCACTGAGCACGCAGCACCCTGAGCACTGAGCACCCAGCACCCTGAGTACTGAGCACCCGGCACCCCAAGCACTGAGCACCGAGCACCCTGAGTACTGAGCACCCAGCACGCTGAGCACTGAGCAAGCAGCACCGCGAGTACTGAGCACCCAGCACCCTGAGTACTGAGCACCCAGCACCCTGAGCACTGAGCAACCAGCACCCCGAGCACTGACCACCCAGCACCCTGAGCACTGAGCACCCAGCACCCTGAGTACTGAGCATCAAGCACCCTGAGCACTGAGCACCCAGCACCCTGAGCACTGAGCAACCAGCACCCTGAGCACTGAGCACCCAACGTACTGAGCAACGAGCACCCTGAGCACTGATCACCCAGCACCCTGAGTACTGAGCGCTGAGCACCCTGAGTACTGAGCACCGAGCACACCGAGCACTGAGCACAGGGCACCCCGAGCACTGAGCACCCAGCACCCTGAGTACTGAGCACCCAGCACCCTGAGCACTGAGCACCCAGCACCCTGAGTACTGAGCACCCAGCACACCGAGCACTGAGCACCCAGCACCCCGAGCACTGAGCACCCAGCACCGTGAATACTGAGCACCCAGCACCCTGAGTACTGAGCACTGAGCACACCGAGCACTGAGCACAGGGCACCCCGAGCACTGAGCACCCAGCACCCTGAGTACTGAGCACCCAGCACCCTAAGTACTGAGCACTGAGCTCCCTGAGCACTGAGCACCAAGCACCCTGAGCACTGAGCACCCAGCATCCTGAGCACTGAGTACTGAGCACCCAGCACCCAGAGCACTGAGCACCGAGCACCCTGAGCACTGAGCACTCAGCACCCTGAGTACTGAGCACCCAGCACCCCAAACACTGAGCACCGAGCACCCTGAGAACTGAGCACCGAGCACCCTTAGCACTGAGCAGCCAGCACCATGAGTACTGAGCACCGAGCACCCAGAGTACTGAGCAACCTGAGTACTGAGCACTCAGCACCCTGAGAATGAGCACCCAGCACCATGAGTACTGAGCACCGAGCACCCTGAGCACTGAGCACCCAGCACCCTGAGTACTGAGCACCCAGCACCCCGAGCACTGAGCACCCAGCACCCTGAGTAATGAGCACCCAGCACCCTGAGTACTGAGCACTGAGCACCCTGAGCACTGAGCACCCAGCACTACGAGCACTGAGCACCCAGCACCCTGAGTACTGAGCACCCAGCACCCTGAGTACTGAGCACCCAGCACCCTGAGTACTGAGCACCGAGCACCCTGAGCACTGAGCACCCAGCACCCTGAGCACTGAGCACCCTGAGGACTGTGCAACCAGCACCCTGAGTACTGAGCACCCAGCACCCTGAGTACTGAGCACCCAGCATCCTGAGTACTGAGCACCGATCACCCTGAGCACTGAGCACCCAGCACCCCGAGCACTGAGCACCCAGCACCCAGAGTACTGAGCACCCTGAGTACTGAGCACCCAGCACCCCGAGCACTGAGCACCCAGCACCCTGAGTACTGAGCACCCTGAGTACTGAGCACCCAGCACCCTGAGTACTGAGCACCCTGAGTAATGAGCACCCTGAGTACTGAGCACCGAGCACCCCGAGCACTGAGCACCCAGCACGCTGAGTACTGAGCACCCAGCACCCTGAGTAGTGAGCACCCAGCACCCCGAGTACTGAGCACCCAGCACCGTGAGTACTGACCAACCAGCACCCTGAGTACTGAGCACCCAGCACCCCGAGCACTAAGCACCCAGCACCCCGAGCACCGAGCACCGAGCACGAAGCACCCTGAGCACTGAGCACCCAGCAACCTGAGCACTGAGCACCCAGCACCCTGAGTACTGAGCACTGAGCACCCAGCACCCCGAGCACTGAGCACCCAGCACCCTGAGCACTGAGCACCCAGCACCCTGAGTACTGAGCACCCAACGTACTAAGCACCGAGTACCCTGAGCACTGAGTACCCAGAACCCGGAGTACTGAGCACCGGGCACCCCGAGCACTAAGCACCCAGCACCCCGAGCACCGAGCACCCAGCACCCTGAGCACTGAGCACCCAGCACCCCGAGCACTGAGCACCCAGCACCCCGGGCACTGAGCACCCAGAACCCCGAGCACTGAGCACCCAGCACCCCGAGCACTGAGCACCCAGCACCCCGAGCACTGAGCACCCAGCACCCCGAGCACTGAGCACCCAGCACCCTGAGTACTGAGCACCCAGCACCCTGAGTACTGAGCACCCAGCACAGCAAGCACAGAGCACCCTGAGTACTGAGCACCCTGCACCCCAAGCACTGAGCACCCTGAGTACTGAGCACCCATCACCCTGAGCACTGAGCACCCAGCACCCTGAGTACTGAGCACCCAGCACCCTGAGCAATGAGCACCCTGAGTACTGAGCACCCAGCACCTTGAGCACTGAGCACCGAGAACCCCGAGCACTGAGCACTCAGCACAGCAAGCACAGAGCACCCTGAGTACGGAGCACCCAGCACCCTGAGTACTGAGCACCCAGCACCCTGAGCAATGAGCACCCTGAGTACTGAGCACCCAGCACCCTGATTAATGAGCACCCAGCACCCCGAGTACTGAGCACCGAGCACCCTGAGTACTGAGCACCCAACGTACTGAGCACCGAGCACCCTGAGCACTGAGCACCCAGCACCCTGAGTACTGAGCACCCAGCACCCTGAGCACTGAGCACCCAGCAGCCCGAGCACTGAGCACCCAGCATCCTGAGCACTGAGTACTGATCACACAGCACCCTGAGCACTGAGAACGCAGCACCCTGAGCACTGAGCACCCAGCACCCTGAGTACTGAGCACCCAGCACCCCAAGCACTGAGCACCGAGCACCCTGAGTACTGAGCACCCAGCACACTGAGTAGTGAGCACCCAGCACCCCGAGTACTGAGCACCCAGCATCGTGAGTACTGACCAACCAGCACCCTGAGTACTGAGCACCCAGCACCCCGAGCACTAAGCACCCAGCACCCCGAGCACCAAGCACCCAGCACCCTGAGCACTGAGCACCCAGCACCCTGAGTACTGAGCACTGAGCACCCAGCACCCTGAGCACTGAGCACCCAGCAGCCTGAGTACTAAGCACCCAGCACC
>NW_024543731.1:0-36559 GCF_018167655.1 Microtus oregoni
GCACCCAGCACCCCAAGCACTGAGCACCCTCAGTACTGAGCACCCAGCACCTGAGTACTGAGCACCCAGCACCCCAAGCACTGAGCAACCTGAGTACTGAGCACCGAGCACCCCGAACACTGAGCACCCAGCACCCTGAGCACTGAGCACCCTTAGTACTGAGCACTGAGCACCCTGAGTACTGAGCACTGAGCACCCTGAGTACTGAGCACCCAGCACCCTGAGTACTGAGCACCCAGCACCCTGAGCAATGATCACCCTGAGTACTGAGCACCCAGCACCTTGAGCACTGAGCACCGAGCACCCCGAGCACTGAGCACCCAGCACCCGGAGTACTGAGCACCCCAGCACACTGAGTACTAAGCACCTAGCACCCTGAGTACTGAGCACCCAGCACCCTGAGCACTGAACACACAGCACCCTGAGTACTGAGCACCCCGAGCACTGAGCACCCAGCACCCTGAGTTCTGAGAACCGAGCAACCCGATCACAGAGCACCCAGCACCCCGAGCACTGAGCACCCAGCACCCTGAGTACTGAGCACCCAGCACCCTGAGTACTGAGCACTGAGCACCCAGCACCCGGAGTACTGAGCACCCAACACCCTGAGTACTAAGCACCGAGCACCCTGAGTACTGAGCACCCAGCACCCTGAGCACTGAGCACCCAGCACCCTGAGTACTGAGCACCCATCACCTGGAGCACTGAGCACCCAGCACCCTGAGTACTGAGCACCCAGCACCCTGAGTACTGAGCACTGAGCACCCAGCACCCGGAGTACTGAGCACCGAGCACCCTGAGTACTGAGCACCCAGCACCCCGAGCACTGAGCACCCAGCACCCTGAGTACTCAGCACCCAGCACCCCGAGCACTGAGCACCCAGCACCCTGAGTACTGAGCTCCGAGCACCCCGAGCACTGAGCACCCAGCGCCCCGAGCACTGAGCACCCAGAAACCTGAGCACTGAGCACCCAGCACCCTGAGCACTGAGCACCCAGCACCCCGAGCACTGAGCACCCAGCACCCCGAGCACTGAGCACCTAGCACCCTGAGTAATGAGCACCCAGCACCCTGAGTACTGAGCACCCAGCACCCTGAGCACTGAGCACCCAGCACCCTGAGTACTGAGCACCCAACACCCCAAGCACTGAGCACCCTGAGTACTGCGCACCCAGCACCCCAAGCACTGAGCACCCTGAGTACTGAGCACCCAACACCCTGAGTACTGCGCACCCAGCACCCCAAGCACTGAGCACCCTGAGTACTGAGCACCCAGTACCCTGAGCACTGAACACACAGCACCCTGAGTACTGAGCACCCCGAGCACTGAGCACCCAGCATACTGAGTACTGAGCACCCAGCACCCTGAGTACTGAGCTCCCAGCACCCTGAGCACTGAGCACCCAGCACCCTGAGTACTGAGCATCAAGCACCCCGAGCACTGAGCACCCAGCACCCTGAGTACTGAGCACTGAGCACCCAGCACCCCGAGGACTGAGCACCCAGCACCCTGTGTACTGAGCACTGAGTACCCAGCACCCCGAGCACTGAGCACCCAGCATCCTGAGCACTGAGCACCCTGAGTACTGAGCACCCAGCACCCTGAGCAATGAGCACCCAGCACCCCGAGCACTGAGCACCCAGCACCCAGAGCACTGAGCACTGAGCACCCTTAGTACTGAGCACCCAGCACCCCGAGCACTGAGCACCGAGCACCCTGAGCACTGAGCACCCAGCACCCGGAGTACTAAGCACCCAGCACCCTGAGTACTAAGCACCCAGCACCCTGAGTACTGAGCACCCAGCACCCTGAGTACTGAGCACCCAGTACCCTGAGTACTGAGCACCCAGCGTACTGAGCACCGAGCACCCCGAGCACTGAGCACCCAGCACCCTGAGTACTGAGCACCCAGCACCCTGAGCACTGAGCACCAAGCACCCTGAGTACTGAGCACTGAGCACCCTGAGTACTGAGCACCCAGCACCCTGAGTACTGAGCACCCAGCACCCTGAGTACTGAGCACCCAGCACCCTGAGCACTGAGCACCCAGCACCCTGAGTACTGAGCACTGAGCACCCAGCACCCCGAGCACCGATCACCCTGAGTACTGAGCACCCAGCACCCTGAGCACTGAGCACCCAGCACCCTGAGCACGGAGCACCCTGCACCCTGAGCACTGAGCACCCAGCACGGTGAGTAGTGAGCACCCATCGTACTGAGCACCGAGCACCCCGAGCACTGAGCACCCAGCACCCTGAGTACTGGGCACCCAGCACCCTGAGCACTGAGCACCGAGCACCCTGAGCACTGAGCACCCAGCACCCTGAGGACTGAGCACCCAGCACCCCGAGCACTGAGCACCCAGCACCCTGAGCACTGAGCACACTGAGTACTGAGCACTGAGCAACCTGATTACTGAGCACGGTGCACCCCGAGCACTGAGCACCCAGCACCCTGAGTACTGAGCACCCAGCACCCTGAGCACTGAGCACCGAGCACCCTGAGCACTGAGCACCCAGCACCCTGAGCACTGAGCACCCTGAGTACTGAGCACTGAGCACCCTGAGTACTGAGCACTGAGCACCCTGAGTACTGAGCACCCAGCACCCTGAGTACTGAGCACCCAGCACCCTGAGTACTGAGCACTGTGCACCCAGCACCCCGAGCACTGAGCACCCAGCACCCTGATTACTGAGCACTGAGCACCCAGCACCCCGAGCACTGAGCACCCAGCACCCGAGTACTGATCACCCAGCACCCTGAGTACTGAGCACCCAGCACCCCGAGTACTGAGCACCCAGCACCCTGAGCACTGAGCACCCAGCACCCTGAGCACTGAGCACCCAGCACCCCGAGCACTGCGCACCCAGCACCCTGAGTACTGAGCACCAAGCACCCTGAGCACTGAGCACCCAGCACCCTGAGCACTGAGCACCCAGCACCCTGAGCACTGAGCACCCAGCACGGTGAGTAGTGAGCACCCAACGTACTGAGCATCGAGCACCCCGAGCACTGAGCACCCAGCACCCTGAGTACTGAGCTCCGAGCACCCCGAGCACTGAGCACCCAGCGCCCCGAGCACTGAGCACTGAGCACCCAGCACCCCGAGCACTGAGCACCCAGCACCCGAGTACTGATCACCCAGCACCCTGAGTACTGAGCACCCAGCACCCTGAGTACTAAGCACCCAGCACCGCGAGTACTGAGCACCCAGCACCCTGAGCACTGAGCACCCAGCACCCTGAGCACTGAGCACCCAGCACCCCGAGCACTGCGCACCCAGCACCCTGAGTACTGAGCACCCAGCACCCTGAGCACTGAGCACCCAGCACCCTGAGCACGGAGCACCCTGCACCCTGAGCACTGAGCACCCAGCACGGTGAGTAGTGAGCACCCATCGTACTGAGCACCGAGCACCCCGAGCACTGAGAACCCAGCACCCTGAGTACTGGGCACCCAGCACCCTGAGCACTGAGCACCGAGCACCCTGAGCACTGAGCACCCAGCACCCTGAGGACTGAGCACCCAGCACCCCGAGCACTGAGCACCCAGCACCCTGAGCACTGAGCACCCTGAGTACTGAGCACTGAGCACCCTGAGTACTGAGCACTGAGCACCCCGAGCACTGAGCACCCAGCACCCTGAGTACTGAGCACCCAGCACCCTGAGCACTGAGCACCGAGCACCCTGAGCACTGAGCACCCAGCACCCTGAGGACTGAGCACCCAGCACCCCGAGCACTGAGCACCCAGCACCCTGAGCACTGAGCACCCTGAGTACTGAGCACTGAGCACCCTGAGTACTGAGCACTGAGCACCCTGAGTACTGAGCACCCAGCACCCTGAGTACTGAGCACCCAGCACCCCGAGCACTGAGTACCCAGCACCCTGAGCACTGAGCACCCAGCACCCTGAGTACTGAGCACTGTGCACCCAGCACCCCGAGCACTGAGCACCCAGCACCCTGAGTACTGAGCACTGAGCACCCAGCACCCCGAGCACTGAGCACCCAGCACCCGAGTACTGATCACCCAGCACCCTGAGTACTGAGCACCCAGCACCCTGAGTACTGAGCACCCAGCACCCCGAGTACTGAGCACCCAGCACCCTGAGCACTGAGCACCCAGCAACCTGAGCACTGAGCACCCAGCACCCCGAGCACTGCGCACCCAGCACCCTGAGTACTGAGCACCCAGCACCCTGAGCACTGAGCACCCAGCACCCTGAGCACTGAGCACCCAGCACCCTTAGCACTGAGCACCCATCACGGTGAGTAGTGAGCACCCAACGTACTGAGCACCGAGCACCCCGAGCACTGAGCACCCAGCACCCTGAGTACTGAGCTCCGAGCACCCCGAGCACTGAGCACCCAGCGCCCCGAGCACTGAGCACCCAGAACCCTGAGCACTGAGCACCCAGCACCCCGAGCACAGAGCACCCAGCACCCTGAGTACTGAGCACCCAGCACCCTGAGCACTGAGCACCCAGCACCCTGAGCACTGAGCACCCAGCACCCTGAGCACTGAGCACCCAGCACCCTGAGTACTGAGCACCCAACACCCCAAGCAATGAGCACCCTGAGTACTGAGCACCCAGCACCCCAAGCACTGAGCACCCTGAGTACTGAGCACCCAGCACCCTGAGTACTGAGCACCCAGCACCCCAAGCACTGAGCAACCTGAGTACTGAGCACCGAGCACCCCGAACACTGAGCACCCAGCACCCTGAGCACTGAGCACCCTTAGTACTGAGCACTGAGCACCCTGACTACTGTGCACTGAGCACCCTGAGTACTGAGCACCCAGCACCCTGAGTACTGAGCACCCAGCACCCTGAGCAATGATCACCCTGAGTACTGAGCACCCAGCACCTTGAGCACTGAGCACCGAGCACCCCGAGCACTGAGCACCCAGCACCCGGAGTAGTGAGCACCCAGCACCCTGAGTACTAAGCACCGAGCACCCTGAGTACTGAGCACCCAGCACCCTGAGCACTGAACACACAGCACCCTGAGTACTGAGCACCCCGAGCACTGAGCACCCAGCACCCTGAGTACTGAGCACCGAGCACCCTGAGCACTGAGCACCCAGCACCCCGAGCACTGAGCACCCAGCACCCTGTGTACTGAGCACCCAGCACCCTGAGTACTGAGCACTGAGCACCCAGCACCCGGAGTACTGAGCACCCAGCACCCTGAGTACTAAGCACCGAGCACCCTGAGTACTGAGCACCCAGCACCCTGAGCACTGAGCACCCAGCACCCTGAGCACTGAGCACCCAGCACCCTGATCACTGAGCACCCAGCACCCTGAGTACTGAGCACTGAGCACCCAGCGCCCCGAGCACTGAGCCCCCAGCACCCTGAGCACTGAGCACTGAGCACCCAGCACCCCGAGCACTGAGCACCCAGCACCCTGAGCACTGAGCACCCAGCACCCGAGTACTGAGCACCCAGCACCCTGAGTACTGAGCACCCAGCTCCCTGAGTACTGAGCACCCAGCACCCCGAGAACTGAGCACACAGCACCCTGAGTACTGAGCACCCAGCACCCTGAGCACTGAACACCCAGCACCCTGAGCACTGAGCACCCAGCACCCTGAGTACTGAGCACCCAGCACCCTGAGTACTAAGCACCGAGCACCCTGAGCACTGAGCACCCAGCACCCTGAGCACTGAGCACCCAGCACCCTGAGTACTGAGCACCCAGCACCCCGAGCACTGAGCACCCAGCACCCTGAGTACTGAGCACCCAGCACCCTGAGCACTGAGCACCGAGCACCCTGAGCACTGAGCACCCAGCACCCTGAGGACTGAGCACCCAGCACCCCGAGCACTGAGCACCCAGCACCCTGAGCACTGAGCACCCTGAGTACTGAGCACTGAGCACCCTGAGTACTGAGCACTGAGCACCCTGAGTACTGACCACCCAGCACCCTGAGTACTGATCACCCAGCACCCCGAGCCCTGAGTACCCAGCACCCTGAGCACTGAGCACCCAGCACCCTGAGCACTGAGCACCCATCACTCTGAGCACTGAGCACCAAGCACCCTGAGTACTGAGCACTGTGCACCCAGCACCAAGAGCACTGAGCACCCAGCACCCTGAGTACTGAGCACTGAGCACCCAGCACCCCGAGCACTGAGCACCCAACACTCTGAGCACTGAGCACCCAGCACCCGAGTACTGATCACCCAGCACCCTGAGTACTGAGCACCCAGCACCCTGAGTACTGAGCACCCAGCACCCTGAGTACTGAGCACACAGCACCCTGAGTACTGAGCACCGAGCACCCCGAGCACTGAGCACCCAGCACACTGAGTACTGAGCTCCGAGCACCCCGAGCACTGAGCACCCAGCGCCCCGAGCACTGAGCACCCAGAACCCTGAGCACTGAGCACCCAGCACCCTGAGCACTGAGCACCCAGCACCCCGAGCACTGAGCACCCAGCACCCCGAGCACTGAGCACTGAGCACGCTGAGTACTGAGCACCCAGCACCCTGAGCAATGAGCACCCAGCTCCCCGAGCACAGAGCACCCAGCACCCAGAGCACTGAGCACTGAGCACCCTGAGTACTGAGCTCCGAGCACCCCGAGCACTGAGCACCCAGCGCCCCGAGCACTGAGCAGCCAGCACCCTGAGTACTAAGCACCCAGCACCCTGAGTACTAAGCACCCAGCACCCTGAGTACTGAGCACACAGCACCCTGAGTACTGAGCACCCAGCACCCTGAGTACTGAGCACCCAGCGTACTGAGCACCGAGCACCCCGAGCACTTAGCACCCAGCACCCTGAGTACTGAGCACCCAGCACCCTGAGCACTGAGCACCAAGCACCCTGAGTACTGAGCACTGAGCACCCAGCACCCCGAGCACTGTGCCCCCAGCACCCTGAGTACTGAGCACTGAGCACCCAGCACCCCAAGCACTGAGCACCCAGCACCCTGAGCACTGAGCACCCAGCACCCGAGTACTGAGCACCCAGCACCCTGAGTACTGACCACCCAGCTCCCTGAGTACTGAGCACCCAGCACCCCGAGAACTGAGCACCCAGCACCCTGAGTACTGAGCACCCAGCACCCTGAGCACTGAGCACCCAGCACCCTGAGCACTGAGCACCCAGCACCCTGAGTACTGAGCACCCAGCACCCTGAGTACTAAGCACCGAGCACCCTGAGCACTGAGCACCCAGCACCCTGAGCACTGAGCACCCAGCACCCTGAGTACTGAGCACCCAGCACCCTGAGCACTGAGCACCCAGCACCCTGAGTACTGAGCACCCAGCACCCTGAGCACTGAGCACCGAGCACCCTGAGCACTGAGCACCCAGCACCCTGAGGACTGAGCACCCAGCACCCCGAGCACTGAGCACCCAGCACCCTGAGCACTGAGCACCCTTAGTACTGAGCACTGAGCACCCAGCACCCTGAGCACTGAGCACAAAGCACCCTGAGCACTGAGCACCCAGCACCCTGAGTACTGAGCACTGTGCACCCAGCACCCAGAGCACTGAGCACCCAGCACCCTGAGTACTGAGCACTGAGCACCCAGCACCCCGAGCACTGAGCACCCAGCACTCTGAGCACTGAGCACCCAGCACCCGAGTACTGATCACCCAGCACCCTGAGTACTGAGCACCCAGCACCCTGAGTACTGAGCACCCAGCACCCCGAGTACTGAGCACCCAGCACCCTGAGCACTGAGCACCCAGCACCCCGAGCACTGAGCACCCAGCACTCTGAGCACTGAGCACCCAGCACCCGAGTACTGATCACCCAGCACCCTGAGTACTGAGCACCCAGCACCCTGAGTACTGAGCACCCAGCACACTGAGCACTGAGCACCCAGCACCCTGAGCACTGAGCACCCAGCACGGTGAGTAGTGAGCACCCAACGTACTGAGCACCGAGCACCCCGAGCACTGAGCACCCAGCACCCTGAGTACTGAGCTCCGAGCACACCGAGCACTGAGCACCCAGCGCCCCGAGCACTGAGCACTGTGCACCCAGCACCCCGAGCACTGAGCACCCAGCACCCTGAGTACTGAGCACTGAGCACCCAGCACCCCGAGCACTGAGCACCCAGCACCCGAGTACTGATCACCCAGCACCCTGAGTACTGAGCACCCAGCACCCTGAGTACTGAGCACCCAGCACCCCGAGTACTGAGCACCCAGCACCCTGAGCACTGAGCACCCAGCAACCTGAGCACTGAGCACCCAGCACCCCGAGCACTGCGCACCCAGCACCCTGAGTACTGAGCACCCAGCACCCTGAGCACTGAGCACCCAGCACCCTGAGCACTGAGCACCCAGCACCCTTAGCACTGAGCACCCATCACGGTGAGTAGTGAGCACCCAACGTACTGAGCACCGAGCACCCCGAGCACTGAGCACCCAGCACCCTGAGTACTGAGCTCCGAGCACCCCGAGCACTGAGCACCCAGCGCCCCGAGCACTGAGCACCCAGAACCCTGAGCACTGAGCACCCAGCACCCCGAGCACAGAGCACCCAGCACCCTGAGTACTGAGCACCCAGCACCCTGAGTACTGAGCACCCAGCACCCTGAGCACTGAGCACCCAGCACCCTGAGCACTGAGCACCCAGCACCCTGAGTACTGAGCACCCAACACCCCAAGCAATGAGCACCCTGAGTACTGAGCACCCAGCACCCCAAGCACTGAGCACCCTGAGTACTGAGCACCCAGCACCCTGAGTACTGAGCACCCAGCACCCCAAGCACTGAGCAACCTGAGTACTGAGCACCGAGCACCCCGAACACTGAGCACCCAGCACCCTGAGCACTGAGCACCCTTAGTACTGAGCACTGAGCACCCTGACTACTGAGCACTGAGCACCCTGAGTACTGAGCACCCAGCACCCTGAGTACTGAGCACCCAGCACCCTGAGCAATGATCACCCTGAGTACTGAGCACCCAGCACCTTGAGCACTGAGCACCGAGCACCCCGAGCACTGAGCACCCAGCACCCGGAGTAGTGAGCACCCAGCACCCTGAGTACTAAGCACCGAGCACCCTGAGTACTGAGCACCCAGCACCCTGAGCACTGAACACACAGCACCCTGAGTACTGAGCACCCCGAGCACTGAGCACCCAGCACCCTGAGTACTGAGCACCGAGCACCCTGAGCACTGAGCACCCAGCACCCCGAGCACTGAGCACCCAGCACCCAGTGTACTGAGCACCCAGCACCCTGAGTACTGAGCACTGAGCACCCAGCACCCGGAGTACTGAGCACCCAGCACCCTGAGTACTAAGCACCGAGCACCCTGAGTACTGAGCACCCAGCACCCTGAGCACTGAGCACCCAGCACCCTGAGCACTGAGCACCCAGCACCCTGATCACTGAGCACCCAGCACCCTGAGTACTGAGCACTGAGCACCCAGCGCCCCGAGCACTGAGCCCCCAGCACCCTGAGCACTGAGCACTGAGCACCCAGCACCCCGAGCACTGAGCACCCAGCACCCTGAGCACTGAGCACCCAGCACCCGAGTACTGAGCACCCAGCACCCTGAGTACTGAGCACCCAGCTCCCTGAGTACTGAGCACCCAGCACCCCGAGAACTGAGCACACAGCACCCTGAGTACTGAGCACCCAGCACCCTGAGCACTGAACACCCAGCACCCTGAGCACTGAGCACCCAGCACCCTGAGTACTGAGCACCCAGCACCCTGAGTACTAAGCACCGAGCACCCTGAGCACTGAGCACCCAGCACCCTGAGCACTGAGCACCCAGCACCCTGAGTACTGAGCACCCAGCACCCCGAGCACTGAGCACCCAGCACCCTGAGTACTGAGCACCCAGCACCCTGAGCACTGAGCACCGAGCACCCTGAGCACTGAGCACCCAGCACCCTGAGGACTGAGCACCCAGCACCCCGAGCACTGAGCACCCAGCACCCTGAGCACTGAGCACCCTGAGTACTGAGCACTGAGCACCCTGAGTACTGAGCACTGAGCACCCTGAGTACTGACCACCCAGCACCCTGAGTACTGATCACCCAGCACCCCGAGCCCTGAGTACCCAGCACCCTGAGCACTGAGCACCCAGCACCCTGAGCACTGAGCACCCATCACTCTGAGCACTGAGCACCAAGCACCCTGAGTACTGAGCACTGTGCACCCAGCACCAAGAGCACTGAGCACCCAGCACCCTGAGTACTGAGCACTGAGCACCCAGCACCCCGAGCACTGAGCACCCAACACTCTGAGCACTGAGCACCCAGCACCCGAGTACTGATCACCCAGCACCCTGAGTACTGAGCACCCAGCACCCTGAGTACTGAGCACCCAGCACCCTGAGTACTGAGCACACAGCACCCTGAGTACTGAGCACCGAGCACCCCGAGCACTGAGCACCCAGCACACTGAGTACTGAGCTCCGAGCACCCCGAGCACTGAGCACCCAGCGCCCCGAGCACTGAGCACCCAGAACCCTGAGCACTGAGCACCCAGGACCCTGAGCACTGAGCACCCAGCACCCCGAGCACTGAGCACCCAGCACCCCGAGCACTGAGCACTGAGCACGCTGAGTACTGAGCACCCAGCACCCTGAGCAATGAGCACCCAGCTCCCCGAGCACAGAGCACCCAGCACCCAGAGCACTGAGCACTGAGCACCCTGAGTACTGAGCTCCGAGCACCCCGAGCACTGAGCACCCAGCGCCCCGAGCACTGAGCAGCCAGCACCCTGAGTACTAAGCACCCAGCACCCTGAGTACTAAGCACCCAGCACCCTGAGTACTGAGCACACAGCACCCTGAGTACTGAGCACCCAGCACCCTGAGTACTGAGCACCCAGCGTACTGAGCACCGAGCACCCCGAGCACTTAGCACCCAGCACCCTGAGTACTGAGCACCCAGCACCCTGAGCACTGAGCACCAAGCACCCTGAGTACTGAGCACTGAGCACCCAGCACCCCGAGCACTGTGCCCCCAGCACCCTGAGTACTGAGCACTGAGCACCCAGCACCCCAAGCACTGAGCACCCAGCACCCTGAGCACTGAGCACCCAGCACCCGAGTACTGAGCACCCAGCACCCTGAGTACTGACCACCCAGCTCCCTGAGTACTGAGCACCCAGCACCCCGAGAACTGAGCACCCAGCACCCTGAGTACTGAGCACCCAGCACCCTGAGCACTGAGCACCCAGCACCCTGAGCACTGAGCACCCAGCACCCTGAGTACTGAGCACCCAGCACCCTGAGTACTAAGCACCGAGCACCCTGAGCACTGAGCACCCAGCACCCTGAGCACTGAGCACCCAGCACCCTGAGTACTGAGCACCCAGCACCCTGAGCACTGAGCACCCAGCACCCTGAGTACTGAGCACCCAGCACCCTGAGCACTGAGCACCCAGCACCCTGAGGACTGAGCTCCGAGCACCCCGAGCACTGAGCACCCAGCACCCTGAGCACTGAGCACCCTGAGTACTGAGCACTGAGCACCCTGAGTACTGAGCACTGAGCACCCTGAGTACTGACCACCCAGCACCCTGAGTACTGATCACCCAGCACCCCGAGCCCTGAGTACCCAGCACCCTGAGCACTGAGCACCCAGCACCCTGAGCACTGAGCACCCATCACTCTGAGCACTGAGCACCAAGCACCCTGAGTACTGAGCACTGTGCACCCAGCACCAAGAGCACTGAGCACCCAGCACCCTGAGTACTGAGCACTGAGCACCCAGCACCCCGAGCACTGAGCACCCAACACTCTGAGCACTGAGCACCCAGCACCCGAGTACTGATCACCCAGCACCCTGAGTACTGAGCACCCAGCACCCTGAGTACTGAGCACCCAGCACCCTGAGTACTGAGCACAGAGCACCCTGAGTACTGAGCACCGAGCACCCCGAGCACTGAGCACCCAGCACACTGAGTACTGAGCTCCGAGCACCCCGAGCACTGAGCACCCAGCGCCCCGAGCACTGAGCACCCAGAACCCTGAGCACTGAGCACCCAGCACCCTGAGCACTGAGCACCCAGCACCCCGAGCACTGAGCACCCAGCACCCCGAGCACTGAGCACTGAGCACGCTGAGTACTGAGCACCCAGCACCCTGAGCAATGAGCACCCAGCTCCCCGAGCACAGAGCACCCAGCACCCAGAGCACTGAGCACTGAGCACCCTGAGTACTGAGCTCCGAGCACCCCGAGCACTGAGCACCCAGCGCCCCGAGCACTGAGCAGCCAGCACCCTGAGTACTAAGCACCCAGCACCCTGAGTACTAAGCACCCAGCACCCTGAGTACTGAGCACACAGCACCCTGAGTACTGAGCACCCAGCACCCTGAGTACTGAGCACCCAGCGTACTGAGCACCGAGCACCCCGAGCACTTAGCACCCAGCACCCTGAGTACTGAGCACCCAGCACCCTGAGCACTGAGCACCAAGCACCCTGAGTACTGAGCACTGAGCACCCAGCACCCCGAGCACTGTGCCCCCAGCACCCTGAGTACTGAGCACTGAGCACCCAGCACCCCAAGCACTGAGCACCCAGCACCCTGAGCACTGAGCACCCAGCACCCGAGTACTGAGCACCCAGCACCCTGAGTACTGACCACCCAGCTCCCTGAGTACTGAGCACCCAGCACCCCGAGAACTGAGCACCCAGCACCCTGAGTACTGAGCACCCAGCACCCTGAGCACTGAGCACCCAGCACCCTGAGCACTGAGCACCCAGCACCCTGAGTACTGAGCACCCAGCACCCTGAGTACTAAGCACCGAGCACCCTGAGCACTGAGCACCCAGCACCCTGAGCACTGAGCACCCAGCACCCTGAGTACTGAGCACCCAGCACCCTGAGCACTGAGCACCCAGCACCCTGAGTACTGAGCACCCAGCACCCTGAGCACTGAGCACCGAGCACCCTGAGCACTGAGCACCCAGCACCCTGAGGACTGAGCACCCAGCACCCCGAGCACTGAGCACCCAGCACCCTGAGCACTGAGCACCCTTAGTACTGAGCACTGAGCACCCAGCACCCTGAGCACTGAGCACAAAGCACCCTGAGCACTGAGCACCCAGCACCCTGAGTACTGAGCACTGTGCACCCAGCACCCAGAGCACTGAGCACCCAGCACCCTGAGTACTGAGCACTGAGCACCCAGCACCCCGAGCACTGAGCACCCAGCACTCTGAGCACTGAGCACCCAGCACCCGAGTACTGATCACCCAGCACCCTGAGTACTGAGCACCCAGCACCCTGAGTACTGAGCACCCAGCACCCCGAGTACTGAGCACCCAGCACCCTGAGCACTGAGCACCCAGCACCCCGAGCACTGAGCACCCAGCACTCTGAGCACTGAGCACCCAGCACCCGAGTACTGATCACCCAGCACCCTGAGTACTGAGCACCCAGCACCCTGAGTACTGAGCACCCAGCACACTGAGCACTGAGCACCCAGCACCCTGAGCACTGAGCACCCAGCACGGTGAGTAGTGAGCACCCAACGTACTGAGCACCGAGCACCCCGAGCACTGAGCACCCAGCACCCTGAGTACTGAGCTCCGAGCACACCGAGCACTGAGCACCCAGCGCCCCGAGCACTGAGCACTGTGCACCCAGCACCCCGAGCACTGAGCACCCAGCACCCTGAGTACTGAGCACTGAGCACCCAGCACCCCGAGCACTGAGCACCCAGCACCCGAGTACTGATCACCCAGCACCCTGAGTACTGAGCACCCAGCACCCTGAGTACTGAGCACCCAGCACCCCGAGTACTGAGCACCCAGCACCCTGAGCACTGAGCACCCAGCAACCTGAGCACTGAGCACCCAGCACCCCGAGCACTGCGCACCCAGCACCCTGAGTACTGAGCACCCAGCACCCTGAGCACTGAGCACCCAGCACCCTGAGCACTGAGCACCCAGCACCCTTAGCACTGAGCACCCATCACGGTGAGTAGTGAGCACCCAACGTACTGAGCACCGAGCACCCCGAGCACTGAGCACCCAGCACCCTGAGTACTGAGCTCCGAGCACCCCGAGCACTGAGCACCCAGCGCCCCGAGCACTGAGCACCCAGAACCCTGAGCACTGAGCACCCAGCACCCCGAGCACAGAGCACCCAGCACCCTGAGTACTGAGCACCCAGCACCCTGAGTACTGAGCACCCAGCACCCTGAGCACTGAGCACCCAGCACCCTGAGCACTGAGCACCCAGCACCCTGAGTACTGAGCACCCAACACCCCAAGCAATGAGCACCCTGAGTACTGAGCACCCAGCACCCCAAGCACTGAGCACCCTGAGTACTGAGCACCCAGCACCCTGAGTACTGAGCACCCAGCACCCCAAGCACTGAGCAACCTGAGTACTGAGCACCGAGCACCCCGAACACTGAGCACCCAGCACCCTGAGCACTGAGCACCCTTAGTACTGAGCACTGAGCACCCTGACTACTGAGCACTGAGCACCCTGAGTACTGAGCACCCAGCACCCTGAGTACTGAGCACCCAGCACCCTGAGCAATGATCACCCTGAGTACTGAGCACCCAGCACCTTGAGCACTGAGCACCGAGCACCCCGAGCACTGAGCACCCAGCACCCGGAGTAGTGAGCACCCAGCACCCTGAGTACTAAGCACCGAGCACCCTGAGTACTGAGCACCCAGCACCCTGAGCACTGAACACACAGCACCCTGAGTACTGAGCACCCCGAGCACTGAGCACCCAGCACCCTGAGTACTGAGCACCGAGCACCCTGAGCACTGAGCACCCAGCACCCCGAGCACTGAGCACCCAGCACCCAGTGTACTGAGCACCCAGCACCCTGAGTACTGAGCACTGAGCACCCAGCACCCGGAGTACTGAGCACCCAGCACCCTGAGTACTAAGCACCGAGCACCCTGAGTACTGAGCACCCAGCACCCTGAGCACTGAGCACCCAGCACCCTGAGCACTGAGCACCCAGCACCCTGATCACTGAGCACCCAGCACCCTGAGTACTGAGCACTGAGCACCCAGCGCCCCGAGCACTGAGCCCCCAGCACCCTGAGCACTGAGCACTGAGCACCCAGCACCCCGAGCACTGAGCACCCAGCACCCTGAGCACTGAGCACCCAGCACCCGAGTACTGAGCACCCAGCACCCTGAGTACTGAGCACCCAGCTCCCTGAGTACTGAGCACCCAGCACCCCGAGAACTGAGCACACAGCACCCTGAGTACTGAGCACCCAGCACCCTGAGCACTGAACACCCAGCACCCTGAGCACTGAGCACCCAGCACCCTGAGTACTGAGCACCCAGCACCCTGAGTACTAAGCACCGAGCACCCTGAGCACTGAGCACCCAGCACCCTGAGCACTGAGCACCCAGCACCCTGAGTACTGAGCACCCAGCACCCCGAGCACTGAGCACCCAGCACCCTGAGTACTGAGCACCCAGCACCCTGAGCACTGAGCACCGAGCACCCTGAGCACTGAGCACCCAGCACCCTGAGGACTGAGCACCCAGCACCCCGAGCACTGAGCACCCAGCACCCTGAGCACTGAGCACCCTGAGTACTGAGCACTGAGCACCCTGAGTACTGAGCACTGAGCACCCTGAGTACTGACCACCCAGCACCCTGAGTACTGATCACCCAGCACCCCGAGCCCTGAGTACCCAGCACCCTGAGCACTGAGCACCCAGCACCCTGAGCACTGAGCACCCATCACTCTGAGCACTGAGCACCAAGCACCCTGAGTACTGAGCACTGTGCACCCAGCACCAAGAGCACTGAGCACCCAGCACCCTGAGTACTGAGCACTGAGCACCCAGCACCCCGAGCACTGAGCACCCAACACTCTGAGCACTGAGCACCCAGCACCCGAGTACTGATCACCCAGCACCCTGAGTACTGAGCACCCAGCACTCTGAGTACTGAGCACCCAGCACCCTGAGTACTGAGCACACAGCACCCTGAGTACTGAGCACCGAGCACCCCGAGCACTGAGCACCCAGCACACTGAGTACTGAGCTCCGAGCACCCCGAGCACTGAGCACCCAGCGCCCCGAGCACTGAGCACCCAGAACCCTGAGCACTGAGCACCCAGGACCCTGAGCACTGAGCACCCAGCACCCCGAGCACTGAGCACCCAGCACCCCGAGCACTGAGCACTGAGCACGCTGAGTACTGAGCACCCAGCACCCTGAGCAATGAGCACCCAGCTCCCCGAGCACAGAGCACCCAGCACCCAGAGCACTGAGCACTGAGCACCCTGAGTACTGAGCTCCGAGCACCCCGAGCACTGAGCACCCAGCGCCCCGAGCACTGAGCAGCCAGCACCCTGAGTACTAAGCACCCAGCACCCTGAGTACTAAGCACCCAGCACCCTGAGTACTGAGCACACAGCACCCTGAGTACTGAGCACCCAGCACCCTGAGTACTGAGCACCCAGCGTACTGAGCACCGAGCACCCCGAGCACTTAGCACCCAGCACCCTGAGTACTGAGCACCCAGCACCCTGAGCACTGAGCACCAAGCACCCTGAGTACTGAGCACTGAGCACCCAGCACCCCGAGCACTGTGCCCCCAGCACCCTGAGTACTGAGCACTGAGCACCCAGCACCCCAAGCACTGAGCACCCAGCACCCTGAGCACTGAGCACCCAGCACCCGAGTACTGAGCACCCAGCACCCTGAGTACTGACCACCCAGCTCCCTGAGTACTGAGCACCCAGCACCCCGAGAACTGAGCACCCAGCACCCTGAGTACTGAGCACCCAGCACCCTGAGCACTGAGCACCCAGCACCCTGAGCACTGAGCACCCAGCACCCTGAGTACTGAGCACCCAGCACCCTGAGTACTAAGCACCGAGCACCCTGAGCACTGAGCACCCAGCACCCTGAGCACTGAGCACCCAGCACCCTGAGTACTGAGCACCCAGCACCCTGAGCACTGAGCACCCAGCACCCTGAGTACTGAGCACCCAGCACCCTGAGCACTGAGCACCGAGCACCCTGAGCACTGAGCACCCAGCACCCTGAGGACTGAGCACCCAGCACCCCGAGCACTGAGCACCCAGCACCCTGAGCACTGAGCACCCTTAGTACTGAGCACTGAGCACCCAGCACCCTGAGCACTGAGCACAAAGCACCCTGAGCACTGAGCACCCAGCACCCTGAGTACTGAGCACTGTGCACCCAGCACCCAGAGCACTGAGCACCCAGCACCCTGAGTACTGAGCACTGAGCACCCAGCACCCCGAGCACTGAGCACCCAGCACTCTGAGCACTGAGCACCCAGCACCCGAGTACTGATCACCCAGCACCCTGAGTACTGAGCACCCAGCACCCTGAGTACTGAGCACCCAGCACCCCGAGTACTGAGCACCCAGCACCCTGAGCACTGAGCACCCAGCACCCCGAGCACTGAGCACCCAGCACTCTGAGCACTGAGCACCCAGCACCCGAGTACTGATCACCCAGCACCCTGAGTACTGAGCACCCAGCACCCTGAGTACTGAGCACCCAGCACACTGAGCACTGAGCACCCAGCACCCTGAGCACTGAGCACCCAGCACGGTGAGTAGTGAGCACCCAACGTACTGAGCACCGAGCACCCCGAGCACTGAGCACCCAGCACCCTGAGTACTGAGCTCCGAGCACACCGAGCACTGAGCACCCAGCGCCCCGAGCACTGAGCACTGAGCACCCAGCACCCCGAGCACTGAGCACCCAGTACCCGAGTACTGATCACCCAGCACCCTGAGTACTGAGCACCCAGCACCCTGAGTACTAAGCACCCAGCACCCCGAGTACTGAGCACCCAGCACCCTGAGCACTGAGCACCCAGCACCCTGAGCACTGAGCACCCAGCACCCCAAGCACTGCGCACCCAGCACCCTGAGTACTGAGCACCCAGCAGCCTGAGCACTGAGCACCCAGCACCCTGAGCACGGAGCACCCTGCACCCTGAGCACTGAGCACCCAGCACGGTGAGTAGTGAGCACCCATCGTACTGAGCACCGAGCACCCCGAGCACTGAGAACCCAGCACCCTGAGTACTGGGCACCCAGCACCCTGAGCACTGAGCACCGAGCACCCTGAGCACTGAGCACCCAGCACCCTGAGGACTGAGCACCCAGCACCCCGAGCACTGAGCACCCAGCACCCTGAGCACTGAGCACCCTGAGTACTGAGCACTGAGCACACTGAGTACTGAGCACTGAGCACCCCGAGCACTGAGCACCCAGCACCCTGAGTACTGAGCACCCAGCACCCTGAGCACTGAGCACCGAGCACCCTGAGCACTGAGCACCCAGCACCCTGAGGACTGAGCACCCAGCACCCCGAGCACTGAGCACCCAGCACCCTGAGCACTGAGCACCCTGAGTACTGAGCACTGAGCACCCTGAGTACTGAGCACTGAGCACCCTGAGTACTGAGCACCCAGCACCCTGAGTACTGAGCACCCAGCACCCCGAGCACTGAGCACCCTGAGTACTGAGCACTGAGCACCCTGAGTACTGAGCACTGAGCACCCTGAGTACTGAGCACCCAGCACACTGAGTACTGAGCACCCAGCACCCCGAGCACTGAGTACCCAGCACCCTGAGCACTGAGCACCCAGCACCCTGAGTACTGAGCACTGTGCACGCAGCACCCCGAGCACTGAGCACCCAGCACCCTGAGTACTGAGCACCCAGCACCCCGAGCACTGAGCACCCATCACCCGAGTACTGATCACCCAGCACCCTGAGTACTGAGCACCCAGCACCCTGAGTTCTGAGCACCCAGCACCCCGAGTACTGAGCACCCAGCACCCTGAGCACTGAGCACCCAGCACCCTGAGCACTGAGCACCCAGCACCCCGAGCACTGCGCACCCAGCACCCTGAGTACTGAGCACCCAGCACCCTGAGCACTGAGCACCCAGCACCCTGAGCACTGAGCACCCAGCACCCTGAGCACTGAGCACCCAGCATGGTGAGTAGTGAGCACCCAACGTACTGAGCACCAAGCACCCCGAGCACTGAGCACCCAGCACCCTGAGTACTGAGCTCCGAGCACCCCGAGCACTGAGCACCCAGCGTCCCGAGCACTGAGCACCCAGAACCCTGAGCACTGAGCACCCAGCACCCCGAGCACAGAGCACCCAGCACCCTGAGTACTGAGCACCCAGCACCCTGAGTACTGAGCACCCCGCACCCTGAGCACTGAGCACCCAGCACCCTAAGTACTGAGCACCCAACACCCCAAGCAATGAGCACCCTGAGTACTGAGCACCCAGCACCCCAAGCACTGAGCACCCTGAGTACTGAGCACCCAGCACCCTGAGTAGTGAGCACCCAGCACCCCAAGCACTGAGCAACCTGAGTACTGAGCACCGAGCACCCCGAACACTGAGCACCCAGCACCCTGAGCACTGAGCACCCTTAGTACTGAGCACTGATCACCCTGAGTACTGAGCACTGAGCACCCTGAGTACTGAGCACCCAGCACCCTGAGTACTGAGCACCCAGCACCCTGAGCAATGATCACCCTGAGTACTGAGCACCCAGCACCTTGAGCACTGAGCACCGAGCACCCCGAGCACTGAGCACCCAGCACCCGGAGTAGTGAGCACCCAGCACCCTGAGTACTAAGCACCGAGCACCCTGAGTACTGAGCACCCAGCACCCTGAGCACTGAACACACAGCACCCGGAGTACTGAGCACCCCGAGCACTGAGCACCCAGCACCCTGAGTACTGAGCACCGAGCACCCTGAGCACTGAGCACCCAGCACCCCGAGCACTGAGCACCCAGCACCCTGAGTACTGAGCACCCAGCACCCTGAGTACTGAGCACTGAGCACCCAGCACCCCGAGCACTGAGCACCCAGCACCCTGAGTACTAAGCACCGAGCACCCTGAGTACTGAGCACCCAGCACCCTGAGCACTGAGCACCCAGCACCCTGAGCACTGAGCACCCAGCACCCTGAGCACTGAGCACCCAGCACCCTGAGTACTGAGCACTGAGCACCCAGCGCCCCGAGCACTGAGCCCCCAGCACCCTGAGTACTGAGCACTGAGCACCCAGCACCCCGAGCACTGAGCACCCAGCACCCTGAGCACTGAGCACCCAGCACCCGAGTACTGAGCACCCAGCACCCTGAGTACTGAGCACCCAGCTCCCTGAGTACTGAGCACCCAGGACCCAGAGAACTGAGCACACAGCACCCTGAGTACTGAGCACCCAGCACCCTGAGCACTGAGCACCCAGCACCCTGAGCACTGAGCACCCAGCACCCTGAGTACTGAGCAACCAGCACCCTGAGTACTAAGCACCGAGCACCCTGAGCACTGAGCACCCAGCACCCTGAGCACTGAGCACCCAGCACCCTGAGTACCGAGCACCCAGCACCCCGAGCACTGAGCACCCAGCACCCTGAGTACTGAGCACCCAGCACCCTGAGCACTGAGCACCGAGCACCCTGAGCACTGAGCACCCAGCACCCTGAGGACTGAGCACCCAGCACCCCGAGCACTGAGCACCCAGCACCCTGAGCACTGAGCACTCTGAGTACTGAGCACTGAGCACCCTGAGTACTGAGCACTGAGCACCCTGAGTTCTGAGCACCCAGCACCCTGAGTACTGATCACCCAGCACCCCGAGCACTGAGTACCCAGCACCCTGAGCACTGAGCACCCAGCACCCTGAGCACTGAGCACCCAGCACTCTGAGCACTGAGCACCCAGCACCCTGAGCACTGAGCACCCAGCACCCTGAGTACTGAGCACTGTGCACCCAGCACCAAGAGCACTGAGCACCCAGCACCCTGAGTACTGAGCACTGAGCACCCAGCACCCCGAGCACTGAGCACCCAGCACTCTGAGCACTGAGCACCCAGCACCCGAGTACTGATCACCCAGCACCCTGAGTACTGAGCACCCAGCACCCTGAGTACTGAGCACCCAGCACCCTGAGTACAGAGCACACAGCACCCTGAGTACTGAGCACCGAGCACCCCGAGCACTGAGCACCCAGCACACTGAGTACTGAGCTCTGAGCACCCCGAGCACTGAGCACCCAGCGCAACGAGCACTGAGCACCCAGAACCCTGAGCACTGAGCACCCAGCACCCTGAGCACTGAGCACCCAGCACCCCGAGCACTGAGCACCCAGCACCCCGAGCACTGAGCACTGAGCACGCTGAGTACTGAGCACCCAGCACCCTCAGCAATGAGCACCCAGCTCCCCGAGCACAGAGCACCCAGCACCCAGAGCACTGAGCACTGAGCACCCTGAGTACTGAGCTCCGAGCACCCCGAGCACTGAGCACCCAGCGCTCCGAGCACTGAGCAGCCAGCACCCTGAGTACTAAGCACCCAGCACCCTGAGTACTAAGCACCCAGCACCCTGAGTACTGAGCACACAGCACCCTGAGTACTGAGCACCAAGCACCCTGAGTACTGAGCACCCAGCGTACTGAGCACCGAGCACCCCGAGCACTGAGCACCCAGCACCCTGAGTACTGAGCACCCAGCACCCTGAGCACTGAGCACCCAGCACCCTGAGTACTGAGCACTGAGCACCCAGCACCCCGAGCACTGAGCCCCCAGCACCCTGAGTACTGAGCACTGAGCACCCAGCACCCCAAGCACTGAGCACCCAGCACCCTGAGCACTGAGCACCCAGCACCCGAGTACTGAGCACCCAGCACCCTGAGTACTGACCACCCAGCTCCCTGAGTACTGAGCACCCAGCACCCCGAGAACTGAGCACCCAGCACCCTGAGTACTGAGCACCCAGCACCCTGAGTACTAAGCACCGAGCACCCTGAGCACTGAGCACCCAGCACCCTGAGCACTGAGCACCCAGCACCCTGAGTACTGAGCACCCAGCACCCTGAGCACTGAGCACCCAGCACCCTGAGTACTGAGCACCCAGCACCCTGAGCACTGAGCACCGAGCACCCTGAGCTCTGAGCACCCAGCACCCTGAGGACTGAGCACCCAGCACCCCGAGCACTGAGCACCCAGCACCCTGAGCACTGAGCACCCTGAGTACTGAGCACTGAGCACCCAGCACCCTGAGCACTGAGCACAAAGCACCCTGAGCACTGAGCACCCAGCACCCTGAGTACTGAGCACTGTGCACCCAGCACCCAGAGCACTGAGCACCCAGCACCCTGAGTACTGAGCACTGAGCACCCAGCACCCCGAGCACTGAGCACCCAGCACTCTGAGCACTGAGCACCCAGCACCCGAGTACTGATCACCCAGCACCCTGAGTACTGAGCACACAGCACCCTGAGTACTGAGCACCCAGCACCCCGAGTACTGAGAACCCAGCACCCTGAGCACTGAGCACCCAGCACCCTGAGCAGTGAGCACCCAGCACCCCGAGCACTGCGCACCCAGCACCCTGAGTACTGAGCACCCAGCACCCTGAGCACTGAGCACCCAGCACCCTGAGCACTCAGCACCCAGCACGCTGAGCACTGAGCACCCAGCACCCTGAGTAGTGAGCACCCAACGTACTGAGCACCGAGCACCCCGAGCACTGAGCACCCAGCTCCCTGAGTACTGAGCACCGAGCACCCCGAGCACTGAGCACCCAGCACACTGAGCACTGAGTACCCAGCACCCTGAGCACTGAGCACCCAGCACCCTGAGTACTGAGCACTGTGCACCCAGCACCCCGAGCACTGAGCACCCAGCACCCTGAGTACTGAGCACCCAGCACCCCGAGCACTGAGCACCCAGCACCCGAGTACTGATCACCCAGCACCCTGAGTACTGAGCACCCAGCACCCTGAGTTCTGAGTACCCAGCACCCCGAGTACTGAGCACCCAGCGCCCTGAGCACTGAGCACCCAGCACCCTGAGCACTGAGCACCCAGCACCCCGAGCACTGCGCACCCAGCACCCTGAGTACTGAGCACCCAGCACCCTGAGCACTGAGCACCCAGCACCCTGAGCACTGAGCACCCAGCACCCTGAGCACTGAGCACCCAGCACGGTGAGTAGTGAGCACCCAACGTACTGAGCACCGAGCACCCCGAGCACTGAGCACCCAGCACCCTGAGTACTGAGCTCCGAGCACCCCGAGCACTGAACACCCAGCTCCCCGAGCACTGAGCACCCAGAACCCTGAGCACTGAGCACCCAGCGCCCCGAGCACAGAGCACCCAGCACCCTGAGTACTGAGCACCCAGCACCCTGAGTACTGAGCACCCAGCACCCTGAGCACTGAGCACCCAGCACCCTGAGTACTGAGCACCCAACACCCCAAGCAATGAGCACCCTGAGTACTGAGCACCCAGCACCCCAAGCACTGAGCACCCTGAGTACTGAGCACCCAGCACCCTGAGTACTGAGCACCCAGCACCCCAAGCACTGAGCAACCTGAGTACTGAGCACCGAGCACCCCGAACACTGAGCACCCAGCACCCTGAGCACTGAGCACCCTTAGTACTGAGCACTGAGCACCCTGAGTACTGAGCACTGAGCACCCAGCACCCCGAGCACTGAGCCCCCAGCACCCTGAGTACTGAGCACTGAGCACCCAGCACCCCAAGCACTGAGCACCCAGCACCCGAGTACTGAGCACCCAGCACCCTGAGTACTGACCACCCAACTCCCTGAGTACTGAGCACCCAGCACCCCGAGAACTGAGCACCCAGCACCCTGAGTACTGAGCACCCAGCACCCTGAGTACTAAGCACCGAGCACCCTGAGCACTGAGCACCCAGCACCCTGAGCACTGAGCACCCAGCACCCTGAGTACTGAGCACCCAGCACCCTGAGCACTGAGCACCCAGCACCCTGAGTACTGAGCACCCAGCACCCTGAGCACTGAGCACCGAGCACCCTGAGCTCTGAGCACCCAGCACCCTGAGGACTGAGCACCCAGCACCCCGAGCACTGAGCACCCAGCACCCTGAGCACTGAGCACCCTGAGTACTGAGCACTGAGCACCCAGCACCCTGAGCACTGAGCACAAAGCACCCTGAGCACTG
This sequence comes from Microtus oregoni, assembly GCF_018167655.1. Classification (NCBI taxonomy): domain Eukaryota; kingdom Metazoa; phylum Chordata; class Mammalia; order Rodentia; family Cricetidae; genus Microtus; species Microtus oregoni. The sequence continues at coordinate 23,951 of NW_024543731.1, forward strand.
AGCACCCAGCACCCTGAGTACTGAGCACTGTGCACCCAGCACCCAGAGCACTGAGCACCCAGCACCCTGAGTACTGAGCACTGAGCACCCAGCACCCCGAGCACTGAGCACCCAGCACTCTGAGCACTGAGCACCCAGCACCCGAGTACTGATCACCCAGCACCCTGAGTACTGAGCACACAGCACCCTGAGTACTGAGCACCTAGCACCCCGAGTACTGAGAACCCAGCACCCTGAGCACTGAGCACCCAGCACCCTGAGCAGTGAGCACCCAGCACCCCGAGCACTGCGCACCCAGCACCCTGAGTACTGAGCACCCAGCACCCTGAGCACTGAGCACCCAGCACCCTGAGCACTCAGCACCCAGCACGCTGAGCACTGAGCACCCAGCACCCTGAGTAGTGAGCACCCAACGTACTGAGCACCGAGCACCCCGAGCACTGAGCACCCAGCTCCCTGAGTACTGAGCACCGAGCACCCCGAGCACTGAGCACCCAGCACACTGAGCACTGAGTACCCAGCACCCTGAGCACTGAGCACCCAGCACCCTGAGTACTGAGCACTGTGCACCCAGCACCCCGAGCACTGAGCACCCAGCACCCTGAGTACTGAGCACCCAGCACCCCGAGCACTGAGCACCCAGCACCCGAGTACTGATCACCCAGCACCCTGAGTACTGAGCACCCAGCACCCTGAGTTCTGAGCACCCAGCACCCCGAGTACTGAGCACCCAGCGCCCTGAGCACTGAGCACCCAGCACCCTGAGCACTGAGCACCCAGCACCCCGAGCACTGCGCACCCAGCACCCTGAGTACTGAGCACCCAGCACCCTGAGCACTGAGCACCCAGCACCCTGAGCACTGAGCACCGAGCACCCTGAGCACTGAGCACCCAGCACGGTGAGTAGTGAGCACCCAACGTACTGAGCACCGAGCACCCCGAGCACTGAGCACCCAGCACCCTGAGTACTGAGCTCCGAGCACCCCGAGCACTGAGCACCCAGCTCCCCGAGCACTGAGCACCCAGAACCCTGAGCACTGAGCACCCAGCGCCCCGAGCACAGAGCACCCAGCACCCTGAGTACTGAGCACCCAGCACCCTGAGTACTGAGCACCCAGCACCCTGAGCACTGAGCACCCAGCACCCTGAGTACTGAGCACCCAACACCCCAAGCAATGAGCACCCTGAGTACTGAGCACCCAGCACCCCAAGCACTGAGCACCCTGAGTACTGAGCACCCAGCACCCTGAGTACTGAGCACCCAGCACCCCAAGCACTGAGCAACCTGAGTACTGAGCACCGAGCACCCCGAACACTGAGCACCCAGCACCCTGAGCACTGAGCACCCTTAGTACTGAGCACTGAGCACCCTGAGTACTGAGCACTGAGCACCCTGAGTACTGAGCACCCAGCACCCTGAGTACTGAGCACCCAGCACCCTGAGCAATGATCACCCTGAGTACTGAGCACCCAGCACCTTGAGCACTGAGCACCGAGCACCCCGAGCACTGAGCACCCAGCACCCAGAGTAGTGAGCACCCAGCACCCTGAGTACTAAGCACCGAGCACCCTGAGTACTGAGCACCCAGCACCCTGAGCACTGAACACACAGCACCCTGAGTACTGAGCACCCCGAGCACTGAGCACCCAGCACCCTGAGTACTGAGCACCGAGCACCCTGAGCACTGAGCACCCAGCACCCCGAGCACTGAGCACCCAGCACCCTGAGTACTGAGCACCCAGCACCCTGAGTACTGAGCACTGAGCACCCAGCACCCGGAGTACTGAGCACCCAGCACCCTGAGTACTAAGCACCGAGCACCCTGAGTACTGAGCACCCAGCACCCTGAGCACTGAGCACCCAGCACCCTGAGCACTGAGCACCCAGCACCCTGAGCACTGAGCACCCAGCACCCTGAGTACTGAGCACTGAGCACCCAGCGCCCCGAGCACTGAGCCCCCAGCACCCTGAGTACTGAGCACTGAGCACCCAGCACCCCGAGCACTGAGCACCCAGCACCCTGAGCACTGAGCACCCAGCACCCGAGTACTGAGCACCCAGCACCCTGAGTACTGAGCACCCAGCTCCCTGAGTACTGAGCACCCAGCACCCCGAGAACTGAGCACATAGCACCCTGTGTACTGAGCACCCAGCACCCTGAGCACTGAGCACCCAGCAACCTGAGCACTGAGCACCCAGCACCCTGAGTACTGAGCAACCAGCACCCTGAGTACTAAGCACCGAGCACCCTGAGCACTGAGCACCCAGCACCCTGAGCACTGAGCACCCAGCACCCTGAGTATTGAGCACCCAGCACCCCGAGCACTGAGCACCCAGCACCCTGAGTACTGAGCACCCAGCACCCTGAGCACTGAGCACCGAGCACCCTGAGCACTGAGCACCCAGCACCCTGAGGACTGAGCACCCAGCACCCCGAGCACTGAGCACCCAGCACCCTGAGCACTGAGCACCCTGAGTACTGAGCACTGAGCACCCTGAGTACTGAGCACTGAGCACCCTGAGTACTGAGCACCCAGCACCCTGAGTACTGATCACCCAGCACCCTGAGTACTGAGCACTGAGCACCCAGCACCCCGAGCACTGAGCACCCAGCACTCTGAGCACTGAGCACCCAGCACCCTGAGCACTGAGCACCCAGCACCCTGAGTACTGAGCACCCAACACCCCAAGCAATGAGCACCCTGAGTACTGAGCACCCAGAACCCCAAGCACTGAGCACCCTGAGTACTGAGCACCCAGCACCCTGAGTACTGAGCACCCAGCACCCCAAGCACTGAGCAACCTGAGTACTGAGCACCGAGCACCCCGAACACTGAGCACCCAGCACCCTGAGCACTGAGCACCCTTAGTACTGAGCACTGAGCACCCTGAGTACTGAGCACTGAGCACCCTGAGTACTGAGCACCCAGCACCCTGAGTACTGAGCACCCAGCACCCTGAGCAATGATCACCCTGAGTACTGAGCACCCAGCACCTTGAGCACTGAGCACCGAGCACCCCGAGCACTGAGCACCCAGCACCCGGAGTAGTGAGCACCCAGCACCCTGAGTACTAAGCACCGAGCACCCTGAGTACTGAGCACCCAGCACCCTGAGCACTGAACACACAGCACCCTGAGTACTGAGCACCCCGAGCACTGAGCACCCAGCACCCTGAGTACTGAGCACCGAGCACCCTGAGCACTGAGCACCCAGCACCCCGAGCACTGAGCACCCAGCACCCTGAGTACTGAGCACCCAGCACCCTGAGTACTGAGCACTGAGCACCCAGCACCCGGAGTACTGAGCACCCAGCACCCTGAGTACTAAGCACCGAGCACCCTGAGTACTGAGCACCCAGCACCCTGAGCACTGAGCACCCAGCACCCTGAGCACTGAGCACCCAGCACCCTGAGCACTGAGCACCCAGCACCCTGAGTACTGAGCACTGAGCACCCAGCGCCCCGAGCACTGAGCCCCCAGCACCCTGAGTACTGAGCACTGAGCACCCAGCACCCCGAGCACTGAGCACCCAGCACCCTGAGCACTGAGCACCCAGCACCCGAGTACTGAGCACCCAGCACCCTGAGTACTGAGCACCCAGCTCCCTGAGTACTGAGCACCCAGCACCCCGAGAACTGAGCACATAGCACCCTGTGTACTGAGCACCCAGCACCCTGAGCACTGAGCACCCAGCAACCTGAGCACTGAGCACCCAGCACCCTGAGTATTGAGCACCCAGCACCCCGAGCACTGAGCACCCAGCACCCTGAGTACTGAGCACCCAGCACCCTGAGCACTGAGCACCGAGCACCCTGAGCACTGAGCACCCAGCACCCTGAGGACTGAGCAACCAGCACCCTGAGTACTAAGCACCGAGCACCCTGAGCACTGAGCACCCAGCACCCTGAGCACTGAGCACCCAGCACCCTGAGTATTGAGCACCCAGCACCCCGAGCACTGAGCACCCAGCACCCTGAGTACTGAGCACCCAGCACCCTGAGCACTGAGCACCGAGCACCCTGAGCACTGAGCACCCAGCACCCTGAGGACTGAGCACCCAGCACCCCGAGCACTGAGCACCCAGCACCCTGAGCACTGAGCACCCTGAGTACTGAGCACTGAGCACCCTGAGTACTGAGCACTGAGCACCCTGAGTACTGAGCACCCAGCACCCTGAGTACTGATCACCCAGCACCCTGAGTACTGAGCACTGAGCACATAGCACCCCGAGCACTGAGCACCCAGCACTCTGAGCACTGAGCACCCAGCACCCTGAGCACTGAGCACCCAGCACCCTGAGTACTGAGCACCCAACACCCCAAGCAATGAGCACCCTGAGTACTGAGCACCCAGAACCCCAAGCACTGAGCACCCTGAGTACTGAGCACCCAGCACCCTGAGTACTGAGCACCCAGCACCCCAAGCACTGAGCAACCTGAGTACTGAGCACCGAGCACCCCGAACACTGAGCACCCAGCACCCTGAGCACTGAGCACCCTTAGTACTGAGCACTGAGCACCCTGAGTACTGAGCACTGAGCACCCTGAGTACTGAGCACCCAGCACCCTGAGTACTGAGCACCCAGCACCCTGAGCAATGATCACCCTGAGTACTGAGCACCCAGCACCTTGAGCACTGAGCACCGAGCACCCCGAGCACTGAGCACCCAGCACCCGGAGTAGTGAGCACCCAGCACCCTGAGTACTAAGCACCGAGCACCCTGAGTACTGAGCACCCAGCACCCTGAGCACTGAACACACAGCACCCTGAGTACTGAGCACCCCGAGCACTGAGCACCCAGCACCCTGAGTACTGAGCACCGAGCACCCTGAGCACTGAGCACCCAGCACCCCGAGCACTGAGCACCCAGCACCCTGAGTACTGAGCACCCAGCACCCTGAGTACTGAGCACTGAGCACCCAGCACCCGGAGTACTGAGCACCCAGCACCCTGAGTACTAAGCACCGAGCACCCTGAGTACTGAGCACCCAGCACCCTGAGCACTGAGCACCCAGCACCCTGAGCACTGAGCACCCAGCACCCTGAGCACTGAGCACCCAGCACCCTGAGTACTGAGCACTGAGCACCCAGCGCCCCGAGCACTGAGCCCCCAGCACCCTGAGTACTGAGCACTGAGCACCCAGCACCCCGAGCACTGAGCACCCAGCACCCTGAGCACTGAGCACCCAGCACCCGAGTACTGAGCACCCAGCACCCTGAGTACTGAGCACCCAGCTCCCTGAGTACTGAGCACCCAGCACCCCGAGAACTGAGCACATAGCACCCTGTGTACTGAGCACCCAGCACCCCGAGCACTGCGCACCCATCACCCTGAGTACTGAGCACCCAGCACCCTGAGCACTGAGCACCCAGCACCCTGAGCACTGAGCACCCAGCACCCTGAGCACTGAGCACCCAGCACGGTGAGTAGTGAGCACCCAACGTACTGAGCACCGAGCACCCCGAGCACTGAGCACCCAGCACCCTGAGTACTGAGCTCCGAGCACCCCGAGCACTGAACACCCAGCTCCCCGAGCACTGAGCACCCAGAACCCTGAGCACTGAGCACCCAGCGCCCCGAGCACAGAGCACCCAGCACCCTGAGTACTGAGCACCCAGCACCCTGAGTACTGAGCACCCAGCACCCTGAGCACTGAGCACCCAGCACCCTGAGTACTGAGCACCCAACACCCCAAGCAATGAGCACCCTGAGTACTGAGCACCCAGCACCCCAAGCACTGAGCACCCTGAGTACTGAGCACCCAGCACCCTGAGTACTGAGCACCCAGCACCCCAAGCACTGAGCAACCTGAGTACTGAGCACCGAGCACCCCGAACACTGAGCACCCAGCACCCTGAGCACTGAGCACCCTTAGTACTGAGCACTGAGCACCCTGAGTACTGAGCACTGAGCACCCAGCACCCCGAGCACTGAGCCCCCAGCACCCTGAGTACTGAGCACTGAGCACCCAGCACCCCAAGCACTGAGCACCCAGCACCCTGAGCACTGAGCACCCAGCACCCGAGTACTGAGCACCCAGCACCCTGAGTACTGACCACCCAACTCCCTGAGTACTGAGCACCCAGCACCCCGAGAACTGAGCACCCAGCACCCTGAGTACTGAGCACCCAGCACCCTGAGTACTAAGCACCGAGCACCCTGAGCACTGAGCACCCAGCACCCTGAGCACTGAGCACCCAGCACCCTGAGTACTGAGCACCCAGCACCCTGAGCACTGAGCACCCAGCACCCTGAGTACTGAGCACCCAGCACCCTGAGCACTGAGCACCGAGCACCCTGAGCTCTGAGCACCCAGCACCCTGAGGACTGAGCACCCAGCACCCCGAGCACTGAGCACCCAGGACCCTGAGCACTGAGCACCCTGAGTACTGAGCACTGAGCACCCAGCACCCTGAGCACTGAGCACAAAGCACCCTGAGCACTGAGCACCCAGCACCCTGAGTACTGAGCACTGTGCACCCAGCACCCAGAGCACTGAGCACCCAGCACCCTGAGTACTGAGCACTGAGCACCCAGCACCCCGAGCACTGAGCACCCAGCACTCTGAGCACTGAGCACCCAGCACCCGAGTACTGATCACCCAGCACCCTGAGTACTGAGCACACAGCACCCTGAGTACTGAGCACCCAGCACCCCAAGTACTGAGAACCCAGCACCCTGAGCACTGAGCACCCAGCACCCTGAGCAGTGAGCACCCAGCACCCCGAGCACTGCGCACCCAGCACCCTGAGTACTGAGCACCCAGCACCCTGAGCACTGAGCACCCAGCACCCTGAGCACTCAGCACCCAGCACGCTGAGCACTGAGCACCCAGCACCCTGAGTAGTGAGCACCCAACGTACTGAGCACCGAGCACCCCGAGCACTGAGCACCCAGCTCCCTGAGTACTGAGCACCGAGCACCCCGAGCACTGAGCACCCAGCACACTGAGCACTGAGTACCCAGCACCCTGAGCACTGAGCACCCAGCACCCTGAGTACTGAGCACTGTGCACCCAGCACCCTGAGCACTGAGCACCCAGCACCCTGAGTACTGAGCACCCAGCACCCCGAGCACTGAGCACCCAGCACCCGAGTACTGATCACCCAGCACCCTGAGTACTGAGCACCCAGCACCCTGAGTTCTGAGCACCCAGCACCCCGAGTACTGAGCACCCAGCGCCCTGAGCACTGAGCACCCAGCACCCTGAGCACTGAGCACCCAGCACCCCGAGCACTGCGCACCCAGCACCCTGAGTACTGAGCACCCAGCACCCTGAGCACTGAGCACCCAGCACCCTGAGCACTGAGCACCCAGCACCCTGAGCACTGAGCACCCAGCACGGTGAGTAGTGAGCACCCAACGTACTGAGCACCGAGCACCCCGAGCACTGAGCACCCAGCACCCTGAGTACTGAGCTCCGAGCACCCCGAGCACTGAGCACCCAGCTCCCCGAGCACTGAGCACCCAGAACCCTGAGCACTGAGCACCCAGCGCCCCGAGCACAGAGCACCCAGCACCCTGAGTACTGAGCACCCAGCACCCTGAGTACTGAGCACCCAGCACCCTGAGCACTGAGCACCCAGCACCCTGAGTACTGAGCACCCAACACCCCAAGCAATGAGCACCCTGAGTACTGAGCACCCAGCACCCCAAGCACTGAGCACCCTGAGTACTGAGCACCCAGCACCCTGAGTACTGAGCACCCAGCACCCCAAGCACTGAGCAACCTGAGTACTGAGCACCGAGCACCCCGAACACTGAGCACCCAGCACCCTGAGCACTGAGCACCCTTAGTACTGAGCACTGAGCACCCTGAGTACTGAGCACTGAGCACCCTGAGTACTGAGCACCCAGCACCCTGAGTACTGAGCACCCAGCACCCTGAGCAATGATCACCCTGAGTACTGAGCACCCAGCACCTTGAGCACTGAGCACCGAGCACCCCGAGCACTGAGCACCCAGCACCCGGAGTAGTGAGCACCCAGCACCCTGAGTACTAAGCACCGAGCACCCTGAGTACTGAGCACCCAGCACCCTGAGCACTGAACACACAGCACCCTGAGTACTGAGCACCCCGAGCACTGAGCACCCAGCACCCTGAGTACTGAGCACCGAGCACCCTGAGCACTGAGCACCCAGCACCCCGAGCACTGAGCACCCAGCACCCTGAGTACTGAGCACCCAGCACCCTGAGTACTGAGCACTGAGCACCCAGCACCCGGAGTACTGAGCACCCAGCACCCTGAGTACTAAGCACCGAGCACCCTGAGTACTGAGCACCCAGCACCCTGAGCACTGAGCACCCAGCACCCTGAGCACTGAGCACCCAGCACCCTGAGCACTGAGCACCCAGCACCCTGAGTACTGAGCACTGAGCACCCAGCGCCCCGAGCACTGAGCCCCCAGCACCCTGAGTACTGAGCACTGAGCACCCAGCACCCCGAGCACTGAGCACCCAGCACCCTGAGCACTGAGCACCCAGCACCCGAGTACTGAGCACCCAGCACCCTGAGTACTGAGCACCCAGCTCCCTGAGTACTGAGCACCCAGCACCCCGAGAACTGAGCACATAGCACCCTGTGTACTGAGCACCCAGCACCCTGAGCACTGAGCACCCAGCAACCTGAGCACTGAGCACCCAGCACCCTGAGTACTGAGCAACCAGCACCCTGAGTACTAAGCACCGAGCACCCTGAGCACTGAGCACCCAGCACCCTGAGCACTGAGCACCCAGCACCCTGAGTATTGAGCACCCAGCACCCCGAGCACTGAGCACCCAGCACCCTGAGTACTGAGCACCCAGCACCCTGAGCACTGAGCACCGAGCACCCTGAGCACTGAGCACCCAGCACCCTGAGGACTGAGCACCCAGCACCCCGAGCACTGAGCACCCAGCACCCTGAGCACTGAGCACCCTGAGTACTGAGCACTGAGCACCCTGAGTACTGAGCACTGAGCACCCTGAGTACTGAGCACCCAGCACCCTGAGTACTGATCACCCAGCACCCTGAGTACTGAGCACTGAGCACCCAGCACCCCGAGCACTGAGCACCCAGCACTCTGAGCACTGAGCACCCAGCACCCTGAGCACTGAGCACCCAGCACCCTGAGTACTGAGCACCCAACACCCCAAGCAATGAGCACCCTGAGTACTGAGCACCCAGAACCCCAAGCACTGAGCACCCTGAGTACTGAGCACCCAGCACCCTGAGTACTGAGCACCCAGCACCCCAAGCACTGAGCAACCTGAGTACTGAGCACCGAGCACCCCGAACACTGAGCACCCAGCACCCTGAGCACTGAGCACCCTTAGTACTGAGCACTGAGCACCCTGAGTACTGAGCACTGAGCACCCTGAGTACTGAGCACCCAGCACCCTGAGTACTGAGCACCCAGCACCCTGAGCAATGATCACCCTGAGTACTGAGCACCCAGCACCTTGAGCACTGAGCACCGAGCACCCCGAGCACTGAGCACCCAGCACCCGGAGTAGTGAGCACCCAGCACCCTGAGTACTAAGCACCGAGCACCCTGAGTACTGAGCACCCAGCACCCTGAGCACTGAACACACAGCACCCTGAGTACTGAGCACCCCGAGCACTGAGCACCCAGCACCCTGAGTACTGAGCACCGAGCACCCTGAGCACTGAGCACCCAGCACCCCGAGCACTGAGCACCCAGCACCCTGAGTACTGAGCACCCAGCACCCTGAGTACTGAGCACTGAGCACCCAGCACCCGGAGTACTGAGCACCCAGCACCCTGAGTACTAAGCACCGAGCACCCTGAGTACTGAGCACCCAGCACCCTGAGCACTGAGCACCCAGCACCCTGAGCACTGAGCACCCAGCACCCTGAGCACTGAGCACCCAGCACCCTGAGTACTGAGCACTGAGCACCCAGCGCCCCGAGCACTGAGCCCCCAGCACCCTGAGTACTGAGCACTGAGCACCCAGCACCCCGAGCACTGAGCACCCAGCACCCTGAGCACTGAGCACCCAGCACCCGAGTACTGAGCACCCAGCACCCTGAGTACTGAGCACCCAGCTCCCTGATTACTGAGCACCCAGCACCCCGAGAACTGAGCACATAGCACCCTGTGTACTGAGCACCCAGCACCCTGAGCACTGAGCACCCAGCAACCTGAGCACTGAGCACCCAGCACCCTGAGTACTGAGCAACCAGCACCCTGAGTACTAAGCACCGAGCACCCTGAGCACTGAGCACCCAGCACCCTGAGCACTGAGCACCCAGCACCCTGAGTATTGAGCACCCAGCACCCCGAGCACTGAGCACCCAGCACCCTGAGTACTGAGCACCCAGCACCCTGAGCACTGACCACCGAGCAACCTGAGCACTGAGCACCCAGCACCCTGAGGACTGAGCACCCATCACCCCGAGCACTGAGCACCCAGCACCCTGAGCACTGAGCATCCTGAGTACTGAGCACTGAGCACCCTGAGTACTGAGCACTGAGCACCCTGAGTACTGAGCACCCAGCACCCTGAGTACTGATCACCCAGCACCCTGAGTACTGAGCACTGAGCACCCAGCACCCCGAGCACTGAGCACCCAGCACTCTGAGCACTGAGCACCCAGCACCCTGAGCACTGAGCACCCAGCACCCTGAGTACTGAGCACCCAACACCCCAAGCAATGAGCACCCTGAGTACTGAGCACCCAGAACCCCAAGCACTGAGCACCCTGAGTACTGAGCACCCAGCACCCTGAGTACTGAGCACCCAGCACCCCAAGCACTGAGCAACCTGAGTACTGAGCACCGAGCACCCCGAACACTGAGCACCCAGCACCCTGAGCACTGAGCACCCTTAGTACTGAGCACTGAGCACCCTGAGTACTGAGCACTGAGCACCCTGAGTACTGAGCACCCAGCACCCTGAGTACTGAGCACCCAGCACCCTGAGCAATGATCACCCTGAGTACTGAGCACCCAGCACCTTGAGCACTGAGCACCGAGCACCCCGAGCACTGAGCACCCAGCACCCGGAGTAGTGAGCACCCAGCACCCTGAGTACTAAGCACCGAGCACCCTGAGTACTGAGCACCCAGCACCCTGAGCACTGAACACACAGCACCCTGAGTACTGAGCACCCCGAGCACTGAGCACCCAGCACCCTGAGTACTGAGCACCGAGCACCCTGAGCACTGAGCACCCAGCACCCCCGAGCACTGAGCACCCAGCACCCTGAGTACTGAGCACCCAGCACCCTGAGTACTGAGCACTGAGCACCCAGCACCCGGAGTACTGAGCACCCAGCACCCTGAGTACTAAGCACCGAGCACCCTGAGTACTGAGCACCCAGCACCCTGAGCACTGAGCACCCAGCACCCTGAGCACTGAGCACCCAGCACCCTGAGCACTGAGCACCCAGCAACCTGAGTACTGAGCACTGAGCACCCAGCGCCCCGAGCACTGAGCCCCCAGCACCCTGAGTACTGAGCACTGAGCACCCAGCACCCCGAGCACTGAGCACCCAGCACCCTGAGCACTGAGCACCCAGCACCCGAGTACTGAGCACCCAGCACCCTGAGTACTGAGCACCCAGCTCCCTGAGTACTGAGCACCCAGCACCCCGAGAACTGAGCACATAGCACCCTGTGTACTGAGCACCCAGCACCCTGAGCACTGAGCACCCAGCAACCTGAGCACTGAGCACCCAGCACCCTGAGTACTGAGCAACCAGCACCCTGAGTACTAAGCACCGAGCACCCTGAGCACTGAGCACCCAGCACCCTGAGCACTGAGCACCCAGCACCCTGAGTACTGAGCACCCAGCACCCCGAGCACTGATCACCCAGCACCCTGAGTACTGAGCACCCAGCACCCTGAGCACTGAGCACCGAGCACCCTGAGCACTGAGCACCCAGCACCCTGAGGACTGAGCACCCAGCACCCCGAGCACTGAGCACCCAGCACCCTGAGCACTGAGCACCCTGAGTACTGAGCACTGAGCACCCTGAGTACTGAGCACTGAGCACCCTGAGTACTGAGCACCCAGCACCCTGAGTACTGATCACCCAGCACCCTGAGTACTGAGCACTGAGCACCCAGCACCCCGAGCACTGAGCACCCAGCACTCTGAGCACTGAGCAACCAGCACCCGAGTACTGATCACCCAGCACCCTGAGTACTGAGCACCCAGCACCCTGAGTTCTGAGCACCCAGCACCCTGAGTACTGAGCACCCAGCACCCTGAGTACTGAGCACCCAGCACCCCAAGCACTGAGCAACCTGAGTACTGAGCACCGAGCACCCCGAACACTGAGCACCCAGCACCCTGAGCACTGAGCACCCTTAGTACTGAGCACTGAGCACCCTGAGTACTGAGCACTGAGCACCCTGAGTACTGAGCACCCAGCACCCTGAGTACTGAGCACCCAGCACCCTGAGCAATGATCACCCTGAGTACTGAGCACCCAGCACCTTGAGCACTGAGCACCGAGCACCCCGAGCACTGAGCACCCAGCACCCGGAGTAGTGAGCACCCAGCACCCTGAGTACTAAGCACCGAGCACCCTGAGTACTGAGCACCCAGCACCCTGAGCACTGAACACACAGCACCCTGAGTACTGAGCACCCCG
>NW_024543732.1:0-36551 GCF_018167655.1 Microtus oregoni
CACCCTGAGTACTGAGCACCCAGCACCCCGAGCACTGAGCACCCAACACCCTGAGTACTGAGCACACAGCACCCTGAGCACCGAGCACCCAGCACCCTGAGCACTGAGTACCCAGCACCCTGAGTAGTGAGCACCCAACGTACTGAGCACCGAGCACCCCGAGCACTGAGCACCCAGCACCCTGAGTACTGAGCACCGAGCACCCGAGAACTGAGCACCCAGCACCCTGAGTACTGAGCTCCGAGCACCCTGAGCACTGAGCACCCAGTGCCCCGAGCACCGAGCACCCTGAGCACTGAGCACCCAGCACCCTGAGCAATGAGCACCCTGAGTACTGAGCACCCAGCACCCTGAGTACTGAGCACCGAGCACCCCGAGCACTGAGCACCCAGCACCCTGAGTACTGAGCACTGAGCACCCTGAGCACTGAGTACTGAGCACTGAGCACCCTGAGCACTGAGCACCCCGCACCCCGAGTACTGAGCACCCAGCACCCCGAGAACTGAGCACCCAGCGCCCCGAGCACTGAGCACCCAGCACCCCGAGCACTGAGCACTGAGCACCCTGAGCACTGAGCACACAGCACCCCGAGTACTGAGCACTGAGCACCCTGAGCACTGAGCACCCAGCACCCCGAGTACTGAGCACTGAGCACCCTGAGTACTGAGCACCCAGCACCCTGAGCACTGAGTACCCAGCACCCTGAGCACTGAGCACCCAGCACCCTGAGCACTGAGCACCCAGCACCCTGAGCACTGAGCACCCAGCACCCTGAGTACTGAGCACTGAGCACCTAGCACCCCGAGCACTGAACACCCAGCACCCCGAGTACTGAGCACTGAGCACCCTGAGTACTGAGCACCCAGCACCCTGAGCACTGAGTACCCAGCACCCTGAGCACTGAGCACCCAGCACCCTGAGTACTGAACAACCAGCACCCTGAGCACTGAGCACTGAGCACCCTGAGCACTGAGTACTGAGCACTGAGCACCCTGAGCACTGAGCACCCCGCACCCCGAGTACTGAGCACCCAGCACCCCGAGAACTGAGCACCCAGCGCCCCGAGCACTGAGCACCCAGCACCCCGAGCACTGAGCACTGAGCACCCTGAGCACTGAGCACACAGCACCCCGAGTACTGAGCACTGAGCACCCTGAGCACTGAGCACCCAGCACCCCGAGTACTGAGCACTGAGCACCCTGAGTACTGAGCACCCAGCACCCTGAGCACTGAGTACCCAGCACCCTGAGCACTGAGCACCCAGCACCCTGAGCACTGAGCACCCAGCACCCTGAGCACTGAGCACCCAGCACCCTGAGTACTGAGCACTGAGCACCCAGCACCCCGAGCACTGAACACCCAGCACCCCGAGTACTGAGCACTGAGCACCCTGAGTACTGAGCACCCAGCACCCTGAGCACTGAGTACCCAGCACCCTGAGCACTGAGCACCCAGCACCCTGAGTTCTGAGCACCCAGCACCCTGAGCACCGAGCACCCAGCACCCTAAGCACTGAGCACCCAGCACCCTGAGTAGTGAGCACCCAACGTACTGAGCACCGAGCACCCCGTGCACTGAGCACCCAGCACCCTAAGTACTGAGCACCGAGCACCCCGAGCACTGAGCACCCAGCACCCTGAGTACTGAGCTCTGAGCACCCTGAGCACTGAGCACCCAGTGCCCCGAGCACCGAGCACCCTGAGCACTGAGCACCCAGCACCCTGAGCAATGAGCACCCTGAATACTGAGGACCCAGCACCTTGAGCACTGAGCACCGAGAACCCCGAGCACTGAGCACCCAGCACCCGAGTACTGAGCACCCAGCACCCTGAGTACTAAGCACCGAGCACCCTGAGTACTGAGCACCCACCACCCTGAGCACTGAACACACAGCACCCTGAGTATTGAGCACCCCGAGCACTGAGCACCCAGCACCCGGAGTACTGAGCACCCAGCACCCTGAGTACTAAGCACCGAGCACCCTGAGTACTGAGCACCCAGCACCCTGAGTACTAAGCACCGAGCACCCTGAGTACTGAGCACCCAGCACCCTGAGCACTGAACACACAGCACCCTGAGTATTGAGCACCACGAGCACTGAGCACCCAGCACCCTGAGTACTGAGCACCGAGCTCCCCGAGCACTGAGCACCCAGCACCGCGAGCACTGAGCACCCAGCACCCGAGCACTGAGCACCCAGCACCCTGAGTAATGAGCACCCAGCACCCTGAGTACTGAGCACCCAGCATCCTGAGCACTGAGTACCCAGCACCCTGAGCACTGAGCACCCAGCACCCTGAGCACTGAGCACACAGCACCCTGAGCACTGAACACCCAGCACCCTGAGTACTGAGCACTGAGCACCCAGCACAACGAGCAATGAGCACCCAGCACCCTGAGTACTGAGCACTGAGCACCCAGCACCCCGAGCACTGAGCACCCAGCACCCTGAGCACTGAGCACCCAGCACCCGAGTACTGAGCACCCAGCACCCTGAGTACTGAGCACCCAGCACCCTGAGTACTGAGCGCCCAGCACCCCGAGTACTGAGCACCCAGCACCCTGAGTACTGAGCACCCAGCACCCTGAGCACTGAGCACCCAGCGCCCCGAGCACTGAGCACCCAGCACCCTGAGCACTGAGCACTGAGCACCCTGAGCACTGAGCACACAGCACCCCGAGTACTGAGCACTGAGCACCCTGAGCACTGAGCACCCAGCACACCGAGTACTGAGCACTGAGCACCCTGAGTTCTGAGCACCCAGCACCCTGAGCACTGAGTACCCAGCACCCTGAGCACTGAGCACCTAGCACCCTGAGCACTGAGCACCCAGCACCCTGAGCACTGAGCACCCAGCACCCTGAGTACTGAGCACTGAGCACCCAGCACCCTGAGCACTGAGCACCCAGCACACTGAGCACTGAGCACCCAGCAACCTGAGTAGTGAGCACCCAACGTACTGAGCACCGAGCACCCCGAGCACTGAGCACCCAGCACCCTGAGTACTGAGCACCGATCACCCCGAGAACTGAGCACCCAGCACCCTGAGTACTGATCTCCGAGCACCCCGAGCACTGAGCACCCAGCACCCGGAGTACTGAGCACCCAGCACCCTGAGTACTAAGCACCGAGCACCCTGAGTACTGAGCAGCCAGTACCCTGAGCACTGAACTCACAGCACCCTGAGTACTGAGCACCCCGAGCACTGATCACCCAGCACCCTGAGCACTGAGCACCCAGCACCCTGAGTACTGAGCACCCAGCACCCTGAGTACTGAACAACCAGCACCCTGAGCACTGAGCACTGAGCACCCTGAGCACTGAGTACTGAGCACTGAGCACCCTGAGCACTGAGCACCCCGCACCCCGAGTACTGAGCACCCAGCACCCCGAGAACTGAGCACCCAGCGCCCCGAACACTGAGCACCCAGCACCCCGAGCACTGAGCACTGAGCACCCTGAGCACTGAGCACACAGCACCCCGAGTACTGAGCACTGAGCACCCTGAGCACTGAGCACCCAGCACCCCGAGTACTGAGCACTGAGCACCCTGAGTACTGAGCACCCAGCACCCTGAGCACTGAGTACCCAGCACCCTGAGCACTGAGCACCCAGCACCCTGAGCACTGAGCACCCAGCACCCTGAGCACTGAGCACCCAGCACCCTGAGTACTGAGCACTGAGCACCCAGCACCCCGAGCACTGAACACCCAGCACCCCGAGTACTGAGCACTGAGCACCCTGAGTACTGAGCACCCAGCACCCTGAGCACTGAGTACCGAGCACCCTGAGCACTGAGCACCCAGCACCCTGAGTTCTGAGCACCCAGCACCCTGAGCACCGAGCACCCAGCACCCTGAGCACTGAGCACCCAGCACCCTGAGTAGTGAGCACCCTAAGTACTGAGCACCGAGCACCCCGAGCACTGAGCACCCAGCACCCTGAGTACTGAGCTCTGAGCACCCTGAGCACTGAGCACCCAGTGCCCCGAGCACCGAGCACCCTGAGCACTGAGCACCCAGCACCCTGAGCAATGAGCACCCTGAATACTGAGCACCCAGCACCTTGAGCATTGAGTACCCAGCACCCTGAGCACTGAGCACCCAGCACCCTGAGCACTGAGCACCCAGCACCCTGAGCACTGAGCACCCAGCACCCTGAGTACTGAGCTCCGAGCACCCCGAGCACTGAGCACCCAGCACCCCGAGCACCGAGCACCCTGAGCACTGAGCACCCAGCACCCTGAGTACTGAGCACCCAGGACCCTGAGCAATGAGCACCCTGAGTACTGAGCACCCAGCACCTTGAGCACTGAGCACCGAGCACCCCGAGCACTGAGCACCCAGCACCCCGATCACTGAGCACCCAGCACCCCGAGCACTGAGCACCCAGCACCCTGAGTACTGAGCACCCAGAACCCTGAGTACTGAGCACCCAGCACCCTGAGCACTGAGCACCCAGCACCCTGAGCACTGAGCACCCAGCACCCTGAGCACTGAGCACCCAGCACACTGAGCACTGAGCACCCAGCAACCTGAGTAGTGAGCACCCAACGTACTGAGCACCGAGCACCCCGAGCACTGAGCACCCAGCACCCTGAGTACTGAGCACCGATCACCCCGAGAACTGAGCACGCAGCACCCTGAGTACTGATCTACGAGCACCCCGAGCACTGAGCACCCAGCACCCGGAGTACTGAGCACCCAGCACCCTGAGTACTAAGCACCGAGCACCCTGAGTACTGAGCACCCAGTACCCTGAGCACTGAACACACAGCACCCTGAGTACTGAGCACCCCGAGCACTGATCACCCAGCACCCTGAGCACTGAGCACCCAGCACCCTGAGTACTGAGCACCCAGCACCCTGAGTACTGAACAACCAGCACCCTGAGCACTGAGCACTGAGCACCCTGAGCACTGAGTACTGAGCACTGAGCACCCTGAGCACTGAGCACCCCGCACCCCGAGTACTGAGCACCCAGCACCCCGAGAACTGAGCACCCAGCGCCCCGAGCACTGAGCACCCAGCACCCCGAGCACTGAGCACTGAGCACCCTGAGCACTGAGCACACAGCACCCCGAGTACTGAGCACTGAGCACCCTGAGCACTGAGCACCCAGCACCCCGAGTACTGAGCACTGAGCACCCTGAGTACTGAGCACCCAGCACCCTGAGCACTGAGTACCCAGCACCCTGAGCACTGAGCACCCAGCACCCTGAGCACTGAGCACCCAGCACCCTGAGCACTGAGCACCCAGCACCCTGAGTACTGAGCACTGAGCACCCAGCACCCCGAGCACTGAACACCCAGCACCCCGAGTACTGAGCACTGAGCACCCTGAGTACTGAGCACCCAGCACCCTGAGCACTGAGTACCCAGCACCCTGAGCACTGAGCACCCAGCACCCTGAGTACTGAACAACCAGCACCCTGAGCACTGAGCACTGAGCACCCTGAGCACTGAGTACTGAGCACTGAGCACCCTGAGCACTGAGCACGCCGCACCCCGAGTACTGAGCACCCAGCACCCCGAGAACTGAGCACCCAGCGCCCCGAGCACTGAGCACCCAGCACCCCGAGCACTGAGCACTGAGCACCCTGAGCACTGAGCACACAGCACCCCGAGTACTGAGCACTGAGCACCCTGAGCACTGAGCACCCAGCACCCCGAGTACTGAGCACTGAGCACCCTGAGTACTGAGCACCCAGCACCCTGAGCACTGAGTACCCAGCACCCTGAGCACTGAGCAACCAGC
Organism: Microtus oregoni; assembly: GCF_018167655.1. Lineage (NCBI taxonomy): Eukaryota > Metazoa > Chordata > Mammalia > Rodentia > Cricetidae > Microtus > Microtus oregoni. The sequence goes on from NW_024543732.1 coordinate 5,759, forward strand.
ACCCTGAGCACTGAGCACCCAGCACCCTGAGCACTGAGCACCCAGCACCCTGAGTACTGAGCACTGAGCACCCAGCACCCCGAGCACTGAACACCCAGCACCCCGAGTACTGAGCACTGAGCACCCTGAGTACTGAGCACCCAGCACCCTGAGCACTGAGTACCCAGCACCCTGAGCACTGAGCACCCAGCACCCTGAGTTCTGAGCACCCAGCACCCTGAGCACCGAGCACCCAGCACCCTGAGCACTGAGCACCCAGCACCCTGAGTAGTGAGCACCCAACGTACTGAGCACCGAGCACCCCGTGCACTGAGCACCCAGCACCCTAAGTACTGAGCACCGAGCACCCCGAGCACTGAGCACCCAGCACCCTGAGTACTGAGCTCTGAGCACCCTGAGCACTGAGCACCCAGTGCCCCGAGCACCGAGCACCCTGAGCACTGAGCACCCAGCACCCTGAGCAATGAGCACCCTGAATACTGAGCACCCAGCACCTTGAGCATTGAGTACCCAGCACCCTGAGCACTGAGCACCCAGCACCCTGAGCACTGAGCACCCAGCACCCTGATCACTGAGCACCCAGCACCCTGAGTACTGAGCACTGAGCACCCAGCACCCCGAGCACTGAACACACAGCACCCCGAGTACTGAGCACTAAGCACCCTGAGTACTGAGCACCCAGCACCCTGAGCACTGAGTACCCAGCACCCTGAGCACTGAGCACCCAGCACCCTGAGTACTGAGCACCCAGCACCCTGAGCACCGAGCACCCAGCACCCTGAGCACTGAGCACCCAGCACCCTGAGTAGTGAGCACCCAACGTACTGAGCACCGAGCACCCCGAGCACTGAGCACCCAGCACCCTGAGTACTGAGCACCGAGCACCCCGAGCACTGAGCACCCAGCACCCTGAGTACTGAGCTCTGAGCACCCTGAGCACTGAGCACCCAGTGCCCCGAGCACCGAGCACGCTGAGCACTGAGCACCCAGCACCCTGAGCAATGAGCACCCTGAGTACTGAGGACCCAGCACCTTGAGCACTGAGCACCGAGAACCCCGAGCACTGAGCACCCAGCACCCGGAGTACTGAGCACCCAGCACCCTGAGTACTAAGCACCGAGCACCCTGAGTACTGAGCACCCAGCACCCTGAGCACTGAACACACAGCACCCTGAGTATTGAGCACCCCGAGCACTGAGCACCCAGCACCCGGAGTACTGAGCACCCAGCACCCTGAGTACTAAGCACCGAGCACCCTGAGTACTGAGCACCCAGCACCCTGAGCACTGAACACACAGCACCCTGAGTATTGAGCACCTCGAGCACTGAACACACAGCACCCTGAGTACTGAGCACCGAGCACCCCGAGCACGGAGCACCCAGCACCCTGAGTACTGAGCTCTGAGCACCCTGAGCACTGAGCACACAGTGCCCCGAGCACCGAGCACCCTGAGCACTGAGCACCCAGCACCCTGAGCAATGAGCACCATGAGTACTGAGCACCCAGCACCTTGAGCACTGAGCACTGAGAACCCTGAGCACTGAGCACCCAGCACCCTGAGTTCTGAGCACCCAGCACCCTGAGCACCGAGCACCCAGCACCCTGAGCACTGAGCACCCAGCACCCTGAGTAGTGAGCACCCTAAGTACTGAGCACCGAGCACCCCGAGCACTGAGCACCCAGCACCCTGAGTACTGAGCTCTGAGCACCCTGAGCACTGAGCACCCAGTGCCCCGAGCACCGAGCACCCTGAGCACTGAGCACCCAGCACCCTGAGCAATGAGCACCCTGAATACTGAGCACCCAGCACTTTGAGCATTGAGTACCCAGCACCCTGAGCACTGAGCACCCAGCACCCTGAGCACTGAGCACCCAGCACCCTGAGCACTGAGCACCCAGCACCCTGAGTACTGAGCTCCGAGCACCCCGAGCACTGAGCACCCAGCACCCCGAGCACCGAGCACCCTGAGCACTGAGCACCCAGCACCCTGAGTACTGAGCACCCAGGACCCTGAGCAATGAGCACCCTGAGTACTGAGCACCCAGCACCTTGAGCACTGAGCACCGAGCACCCCGAGCACTGAGCACCCAGCACCCCGATCACTGAGCACCCAGCACCCCGAGCACTGAGCACCCAGCACCCTGAGTACTGAGCACCCAGAACCCTGAGTACTGAGCACCCAGCACCCTGAGCACTGAGCACCCAGCACCCTGAGCACTGAGCACCCAGCACCCTGAGCACTGAGCACCCAGCACACTGAGCACTGAGCACCCAGCAACCTGAGTAGTGAGCACCCAACGTACTGAGCACCGAGCACCCCGAGCACTGAGCACCCAGCACCCTGAGTACTGAGCACCGATCACCCCGAGAACTGAGCACGCAGCACCCTGAGTACTGATCTACGAGCACCCCGAGCACTGAGCACCCAGCACCCGGAGTACTGAGCACCCAGCACCCTGAGTACTAAGCACCGAGCACCCTGAGTACTGAGCACCCAGTACCCTGAGCACTGAACACACAGCACCCTGAGTACTGAGCACCCCGAGCACTGATCACCCAGCACCCTGAGCACTGAGCACCCAGCACCCTGAGTACTGAGCACCCAGCACCCTGAGTACTGAACAACCAGCACCCTGAGCACTGAGCACTGAGCACCCTGAGCACTGAGTACTGAGCACTGAGCACCCTGAGCACTGAGCACCCCGCACCCCGAGTACTGAGCACCCAGCACCCCGAGAACTGAGCACCCAGCGCCCCGAGCACTGAGCACCCAGCACCCCGAGCACTGAGCACTGAGCACCCTGAGCACTGAGCACACAGCACCCCGAGTACTGAGCACTGAGCACCCTGAGCACTGAGCACCCAGCACCCCGAGTACTGAGCACTGAGCACCCTGAGTACTGAGCACCCAGCACCCTGAGCACTGAGTACCCAGCACCCTGAGCACTGAGCACCCAGCACCCTGAGCACTGAGCACCCAGCACCCTGAGCACTGAGCACCCAGCACCCTGAGTACTGAGCACTGAGCACCCAGCACCCCGAGCACTGAACACCCAGCACCCCGAGTACTGAGCACTGAGCACCCTGAGTACTGAGCACCCAGCACCCTGAGCACTGAGTACCCAGCACCCTGAGCACTGAGCACCCAGCACCCTGAGTACTGAACAACCAGCACCCTGAGCACTGAGCACTGAGCACCCTGAGCACTGAGTACTGAGCACTGAGCACCCTGAGCACTGAGCACGCCGCACCCCGAGTACTGAGCACCCAGCACCCCGAGAACTGAGCACCCAGCGCCCCGAGCACTGAGCACCCAGCACCCCGAGCACTGAGCACTGAGCACCCTGAGCACTGAGCACACAGCACCCCGAGTACTGAGCACTGAGCACCCTGAGCACTGAGCACCCAGCACCCCGAGTACTGAGCACTGAGCACCCTGAGTACTGAGCACCCAGCACCCTGAGCACTGAGTACCCAGCACCCTGAGCACTGAGCAACCAGCACCCTGAGCACTGAGCACCCAGCACCCTGAGCACTGAGCACCCAGCACCCTGAGTACTGAGCACTGAGCACCCAGCACCCCGAGCACTGAACACCCAGCACCCCGAGTACTGAGCACTGAGCACCCTGAGTACTGAGCACCCAGCACCCTGAGCACTGAGTACCCAGCACCCTGAGCACTGAGCACCCAGCACCCTGAGTTCTGAGCACCCAGCACCCTGAGCACCGAGCACCCAGCACCCTGAGCACTGAGCACCCAGCACCCTGAGTAGTGAGCACCCAACGTACTGAGCACCGAGCACCCCGTGCACTGAGCACCCAGCACCCTAAGTACTGAGCACCGAGCACCCCGAGCACTGAGCACCCAGCACCCTGAGTACTGAGCTCTGAGCACCCTGAGCACTGAGCACCCAGTGCCCCGAGCACCGAGCACCCTGAGCACTGAGCACCCAGCACCCTGAGCAATGAGCACCCTGAATACTGAGCACCCAGCACCTTGAGCATTGAGTACCCAGCACCCTGAGCACTGAGCACCCAGCACCCTGAGCACTGAGCACCCAGCACCCTGAGCACTGAGCACCCAGCACCCTGAGTACTGAGCACTGAGCACCCAGCACCCCGAGCACTGAACACACAGCACCCCGAGTACTGAGCACTAAGCACCCTGAGTACTGAGCACCCAGCACCCTGAGCACTGAGTACCCAGCACCCTGAGCACTGAGCACCCAGCACCCTGAGTACTGAGCACCCAGCACCCTGAGCACCGAGCACCCAGCACCCTGAGCACTGAGCACCCAGCACCCTGAGTAGTGAGCAGCCAACGTACTGAGCACCGAGCACCCCGAGCACTGAGCACCCAGCACCCTGAGTACTGAGCACCGAGCACCCCGAGCACTGAGCACCCAGCACCCTGAGTACTGAGCTCTGAGCACCCTGAGCACTGAGCACCCAGTGCCCCGAGCACCGAGCACGCTGAGCACTGAGCACCCAGCACCCTGAGCAATGAGCACCCTGAGTACTGAGGACCCAGCACCTTGAGCACTGAGCACCGAGAACCCCGAGCACTGAGCACCCAGCACCCGGAGTACTGAGCACCCAGCACCCTGAGTACTAAGCACCGAGCACCCTGAGTACTGAGCACCCAGCACCCTGAGCACTGAACACACAGCACCCTGAGTATTGAGCACCCCGAGCACTGAGCACCCAGCACCCGGAGTACTGAGCACCCAGCACCCTGAGTACTAAGCACCGAGCACCCTGAGTACTGAGCACCCAGCACCCTGAGCACTGAACACACAGCACCCTGAGTATTGAGCACCTCGAGCACTGAACACACAGCACCCTGAGTACTGAGCACCGAGCACCCCGAGCACGGAGCACCCAGCACCCTGAGTACTGAGCTCTGAGCACCCTGAGCACTGAGCACACAGTGCCCCGAGCACCGAGCACCCTGAGCACTGAGCACCCAGCACCCTGAGCAATGAGCACCATGAGTACTGAGCACCCAGCACCTTGAGCACTGAGCACTGAGAACCCTGAGCACTGAGCACCCAGCACCCGGAGTTCTGAGCACCCAGCACCCTGAGTACTAAGCACCGAGCACCCTGAGTACTGAGCACCCAGCACCCTGAGCACTGAACACACAGCACCCTGAGTACTGAGCACTGAGCACCCAGCACAACGAGCACTGAGCACCCAGCACCCTGAGTACTGAGCACTGAGCACCCAGCACCCCGAGCACTGAGCACCCAGCACCCTGAGCACTGAGCACCCAGCACCCGAGTACTGAGCACCCAGCACCCTGAGTACTGAGCACCCAGCACCCTCAGTACTGAGCACCCAGCACCCCGAGTACTGAGCACCCAGCACCCTGAGTACTGAGCACCCAGCACCCTGAGCACTGAGCACCCAGCACCCCGAGCACTGAGCACCCAGCACCCTGAATACTGAGCACCCAGCACCCTGAGCACTGAGCACCCAGCACCCTGAGCACTGAGCACCCAGCACACTGAGCACTGAGCACCCAGCACCCTGAGTAGTGAGCACCCAATGTACTCAGCACCGAGCACTCCGAGCACTGAGCACCCAGCACTCTGAGTACTGAGCACCGATCACCCCGAGAACTGAGCACCCATCACCCTGAGTACTGAGCTCGGAGCACCCCGAGCACTGAGCACCCAGCACCCGGAGTACTGAGCACCCAGCACCCTGAGTACTAAGCACCGATCACCCTGAGTACTGAGCACCCAGTACCCTGAGCACTGAACACACAGCACCCTGAGTACTGAGCACCCCGAGCACTGAGCACCCAGCACCCTGAGCACTGAGCACCCAGCACCCTGAGTACTGAGCACCCAGCACCCTGAGTACTGAACACCCAGCACCCTGAGCACTGAGCACTGAGCACCCTGAGCACTGAGCACCCAGCACCCCGAGTACTGAGCCCTGAGCACCCTGAGTACTGAGCACCCAGCACCCTGAGCACTGAGCACCCAGCACCCTGAGCAATGAGCACCCAACACCCTGAGTACTGAGCACTGAGCACCCAGCACCCCGAGCACTGAACACCCAGCACCCTGAGTACTGAGCACTGAGCACCCAGCACCCCGAGCGCTGAGCACCCAGCACCCTGAGCACTGAGCACCCAGCACCCGAGTACTGAGCACCCAGGACCCTGAGTACTGAGCACCCAGCACCCTGAGTACTGAGCACCCAGCACCCCGAGCACTGAGCACCCAACACCCTGAGTACTGAGCACACAGCACCCTGAGCACCGAGCACCCAGCACCCTGAGCACTGAGTACCCAGCACCCTGAGTAGTGAGCACCCAACGTACTGAGCACCGAGCACCCCGAGCACTGAGCACCCAGCACCCTGAGTACTGAGCACCGAGCACCCCGAGAACTGAGCACCCAGCACCCTGAGTACTGAGCTCCGAGCACCCTGAGCACTGAGCACCCAGTGCCCCGAGCACCGAGCACCCTGAGCACTGAGCACCCAGCACCCTGAGCAATGAGCACCCTGAGTACTGAGCACCCAGCACCCTGAGTACTGAGCACCGAGCACCCCGAGCACTGAGCACCCAGCACCCTGAGTACTGAGCTCCGAGCACCCTGAGCACTGAGCACCCAGTGCCCCGAGCACCGAGCACCCTGAGCACTGAGCACCCAGCACCCAGAGTACTGAGCACCCAGCGCCCCGAGCACTGAACACACAGCACCCTGAGTACTGAGCACCTCGAGCACTGAGCACCCAGCACCCTGAGTACTGAGCACCTCGAGCACTGAGCACCCAGCACCGCGAGCACTGAGCACATAGCACCCCGAGCACTGAGCACCCAGCACCCCGAGCACTGAGCACCCAGCACCGCGAGCACAGAGCACATAGCACCCCGAGCACTGAGCACCCAGCACCCGGAGTACTGTGTACCCAGCAGCCTGAGCACTGAGCACCCAGCACCCTGAGCACTGAGCACACAGCACCCTGAGCACTGAGCACCCAGCACCCTGAGCACTGAACACACAGCACCCTGAGTACTGAGCACCTCGAGCACTGAGCACCCAGCACCGCGAGCACTGAGCACCCAGCACCCGAGCACTGAGCACCCAGCACCCTGAGTAATGAGCACCCAGCACCCTGAGTACTGAGCACCCAGCACCCTGAGCACTGAGTACCCAGCACCCTGAGCACTGAGCACGCAGCACCCTGAGCACTGAGCACACAGCTCCCTGAGCACTGAACACCCAGCACCCTGAGTACTGAGCACTGAGCACCCAGCGCAACGAGCACTGAGCACCGAGCACCCTGAGCACTGAGCACCCAGCACCCGGAGTACTGAGCACCCAGCGCCCCGAGCACTGAACACACAGCACCCTGAGTACTGAGCACCTCGAGCACTGAGCACCCAGCACCCTGAGTACTGAGCACCGAGCACCCCGAGCACTGAGCACCCAGCACCGCGAGCACTGAGCACATAGCACCCCGAGCACTGAGCACCCAGCACCCCGAGCACTGAGCACCCAGCACCGCGAGCACAGAGCACCTAGCACCCCGAGCACTGAGCACCCAGCACCCTGAGTACTGTGTACCCAGCAGCCTGAGCACTGAGCACCCAGCACCCTGAGCACTGAGCACACAACACCCTGAGCACTGAGCACCCAGCACCCTGAGTACTAAGCACCGAGCACCCTGAGTACTGAGCACCCAGCACCCTGAGCACTGAACACACAGCACCCTGAGTACTGAGCACCTCGAGCACTGAGCACCCAGCACCCCGAGCACTGAGCACCCAGCACCCTGAGCACTGAGCACCCAGCACCCGAGTACTGAGCACCCAGGACCCTGAGTACTGAGCACCCAGCACCCTGAGTACTGAGCACCCAGCACCCCGAGCACTGAGCACCCAACACCCTGAGTACTGAGCACACAGCACCCTGAGCACCGAGCACCCAGCACCCTGAGCACTGAGTACCCAGCACCCTGAGTAGTGAGCACCCAACGTACTGAGCACCGAGCACCCCGAGCACTGAGCACCCAGCACCCTGAGTACTGAGCACCGAGCACCCCGAGAACTGAGCACCCAGCACCCTGAGTACTGAGCTCCGAGCACCCTGAGCACTGAGCACCCAGTGCCCCGAGCACCGAGCACCCTGAGCACTGAGCACCCAGCACCCTGAGCAATGAGCACCCTGAGTACTGAGCACCCAGCACCCTGAGTACTGAGCACCGAGCACCCCGAGCACTGAGCACCCAGCACCCTGAGTACTGAGCTCCGAGCACCCTGAGCACTGAGCACCCAGTGCCCCGAGCACCGAGCACCCTGAGCACTGAGCACCCAGCACCCAGAGTACTGAGCACCCAGCGCCCCGAGCACTGAACACACAGCACCCTGAGTACTGAGCACCTCGAGCACTGAGCACCCAGCACCCTGAGTACTGAGCACCTCGAGCACTGAGCACCCAGCACCGCGAGCACTGAGCACATAGCACCCCGAGCACTGAGCACCCAGCACCCCGAGCACTGAGCACCCAGCACCGCGAGCACAGAGCACATAGCACCCCGAGCACTGAGCACCCAGCACCCTGAGTACTGTGTACCCAGCAGCCTGAGCACTGAGCACCCAGCACCCTGAGCACTGAGCACACAGCACCCTGAGCACTGAGCACCCAGCACCCTGAGCACTGAACACACAGCACCCTGAGTACTGAGCACCTCGAGCACTGAGCACCCAGCACCGCGAGCACTGAGCACCCAGCACCCGAGCACTGAGCACCCAGCACCCTGAGTAATGAGCACCCAGCACCCTGAGTACTGAGCACCCAGCACCCTGAGCACTGAGTACCCAGCACCCTGAGCACTGAGCACGCAGCACCCTGAGCACTGAGCACACAGCTCCCTGAGCACTGAACACCCAGCACCCTGAGTACTGAGCACTGAGCACCCAGCGCAAGGAGCACTGAGCACCGAGCACCCTGAGCACTGAGCACCCAGCACCCGGAGTACTGAGCACCCAGCGCCCCGAGCACTGAACACACAGCACCCTGAGTACTGAGCACCTCGAGCACTGAGCACCCAGCACCCTGAGTACTGAGCACCGAGCACCCCGAGCACTGAGCACCCAGCACCGCGAGCACTGAGCACATAGCACCCCGAGCACTGAGCACCCAGCACCCCGAGCACTGAGCACCCAGCACCGCGAGCACAGAGCACCTAGCACCCCGAGCACTGAGCACCCAGCACCCTGAGTACTGTGTACCCAGCAGCCTGAGCACTGAGCACCCAGCACCCTGAGCACTGAGCACACAACACCCTGAGCACTGAGCACCCAGCACCCTGAGTACTAAGCACCGAGCACCCTGAGTACTGAGCACCCAGCACCCTGAGCACTGAACACACAGCACCCTGAGTACTGAGCACCTCGAGCACTGAGCACCCAGCACCGCGAGCACTGAGCACCCAGCACCCGAGCACTGAGCACCCAGCACCCTGAGTAATGAGCACCCAGCACCCTGAGTACTGAGCACCCAGCACCCTGAGCACTGAGTACCCAGCACCCTGAGCACTGAGCACGCAGCACCCTGAGCACTGAGCACACAGCACCCTGAGCACTGAACACCCAGCACCCTGAGTACTGAGCACTGAGCACCCAGCACAACGAGCACTGAGCACCCAGCACCCTGAGTACTGAGCACTGAGCACCCAGCACCCCGAGCACTGAGCACCCAGCACCCTGAGCACTGAGCACCCAGCACCCGAGTACTGAGCACCCAGCACACTGAGTACTGAGCACCCAGCACCCTGAGTACTGAGCGCCCAGCACCCCGAGTACTGAGCACCCAGCACCCTGAGTACTGAGCACCCAGCACCCTGAGCACTGAGCACCCAGCACCCCGAGCACTGAGCACCCAGCACCCTGAATACTGAGCACCCAGCACCCTGAGCACTGAGCACCCAGCCCCCTGAGCACTGAGCACCCAACACACTGAGCACTGAGCACCCAGCACCCTGAGTAGTGAGCACCCAATGTACTCAGCACCGAGCACCCCGAGCACTGAGCACCCAGCTCTCTGAGTACTGAGCACCGATCACCCCGAGAACTGAGCACCCATCACCCTGAGTACTGAGCTCGGAGCACCCCGAGCACTGAGCACCCAGCACCCGGAGTACTGAGCACCCAGCACCCTGAGTACTAAGCACCGATCACCCTGAGTACTGAGCACCCAGTACCCTGAGCACTGAACACACAGCACCCTGAGTACTTTGCACCCCGAGCACTGAGCACCCAGCACCCTGAGCACTGAGCACCCAGCACCCTGAGTACTGAGCACCCAGCACCCTGAGTACTGAGCACCCAGCACACCGAGCACTGAGCACCCAGCGCCCCGAGCACTGAGCACCCGGCACCCTGAGCACTGAGCACTGAGCACCCTGAGCACTGAGCACCCAGCACCCCGAGTACTGAGCCCTGAGCACCCTGAGTACTGAGCACCCAGCACCCTGAGCACTGAGCACCCAGCACCCTGAGCACTTAGCACCCAACACCCTGAGTACTGAGCACTGAGAACCCAGCACCCCGAGCACTGAACACCCAGCACCCTGGGTACTGAGCACTGAGCACCCAGCACCCCGAGCACTGAGCACCCAGCACCCTGAGCACTGAGCACCCAGCACCCGAGTACTGAGCACCCAGGACCCTGAGTACTGAGCACCCAGCACCCTGAGCACTTAGCACCCAACACCCTGAGTACTGAGCACTGAGCACCCAGCACCCCGAGCACTGAACACCCAGCACCCTGAGTACTGAGCACTGAGCACCCAGCACCCCGAGCACTGAACACCCAGCACCCTGAGTACTGAGCACTGAGCACCCAGCACCCCGAGCACTGAGCACCCAGCACCCTGAGCACTGAGCACCCAGCACCCGAGTACTGAGCACCCAGGACCCTGAGTACTGAGCACCCAGCACCCTGAGTACTGAGCACCGAGCACCCCGAGCACTGAGCACCCAGCACCCTGAGTACTGAGCTCTGAGCACCCTGAGCACTGAGCACCCAGTGCCCCGAGCACCGAGCACCCTGAGCACTGAGCACCCAGCACCCTGAGCAATGAGCACCCTGAGTACTGAGCACCCAGCACCTTGAGCACTGAGCACCGAGAACCCCGAGCACTGAGCACCCAGCACCCGGAGTACTGAGCACCCAGCACCCTGAGTACTAAGCACCGAGCACCCTGAGTACTGAGCACCCAGCACCCTGAGCACTGAACACACAGCACCCTGAGTATTGAGCACCTCGAGCACTGAGCACCCAGCACCCTGAGTACTGAGCACCGAGCAGCCTGAGCACTGAGCACCCAGCACCCGGAGTACTGAGCACCCAGCGCCCCGAGCACTGAACACACAGCACCCTGAGTACTGAGCACCTCGAGCACTGAGCACCCAGCACCCTGAGTACTGAGCACCGAGCACCCCGAGCACTGAGCACCCAGCACTGCGAGCACTGAGCACCCAGCACCGCGAGCACTGAGCACATAGCACCCCGAGCACTGAGCACCCAGCACCCCGAGCACTGAGCACCCAGCACCGCGAGCACAGAGCACATAGCACCCCGAGCACTGAGCACCCAGCACCCTGAGTACTGTGTACCCAGCAGCCTGAGCACTGAGCACCCAGCACCCTGAGCACTGAGCACACAACACCCTGAGCACTGAGCACCCAGCACCCTGAGTACTAAGCACCGAGCACCCTGAGTACTGAGCACCCAGCACCCTGAGCACTGAACACACAGCACCCTGAGTACTGAGCACCTCGAGCACTGAGCACCCAGCACCGCGAGCACTGAGCACCCAGCACCCGAGCACTGAGCACCCAGCACCCTGAGTAATGAGCACCCAGCACCCTGAGTACTGAGCACCCAGCACCCTGAGCACTGAGTACCCAGCACCCTGAGCACTGAGCACGCAGCACCCTGAGCACTGAGCACACAGCACCCTGAGCACTGAACACCCAGCACCCTGAGTACTGAGCACTGAGCACCCAGCACAACGAGCACTGAGCACCCAGCACCCTGAGTACTGAGCACTGAGCACCCAGCACCCCGAGCACTGAGCACCCAGCACCCTGAGCACTGAGCACCCAGCACCCGAGTACTGAGCACCCAGCACCCTGAGTACTGAGCACCCAGCACCCTGAGTACTGAGCGCCCAGCACCCCGAGTACTGAGCACCCAGCACCCTGAGTACTGAGCACCCAGCACCCTGAGCACTGAGCACCCAGCACCCCGAGCACTGAGCACCCAGCACCCTGAATACTGAGCACCCAGCACCCTGAGCACTGAGCACCCAGCACCCTGAATACTGAGCACCCAGCACCCTGAGCACTGAGCACCCAGCACCCCGAGCACTGAACACCCAGCACCCTGAGTACTGAGCACTGAGCACCCAGCACCCCGAGCACTGAGCACCCAGCACCCTGAGCACTGAGCACCCAGCACCCGAGTACTGAGCACCCAGGACCCTGAGTACTGAGCACCCAGCACCCTGAGTACTGAGCACCGAGCACCCCGAGCACTGAGCACCCAGCACCCTGAGTACTGAGCTCTGAGCACCCTGAGCACTGAGCACCCAGTGCCCCGAGCACCGAGCACCCTGAGCACTGAGCACCCAGCACCCTGAGCAATGAGCACCCTGAGTACTGAGCACCCAGCACCTTGAGCACTGAGCACCGAGAACCCCGAGCACTGAGCACCCAGCACCCGGAGTACTGAGCACCCAGCACCCTGAGTACTAAGCACCGAGCACCCTGAGTACTGAGCACCCAGCACCCTGAGCACTGAACACACAGCACCCTGAGTATTGAGCACCTCGAGCACTGAGCACCCAGCACCCTGAGTACTGAGCACCGAGCAGCCTGAGCACTGAGCACCCAGCACCCGGAGTACTGAGCACCCAGCGCCCCGAGCACTGAACACACAGCACCCTGAGTACTGAGCACCTCGAGCACTGAGCACCCAGCACCCTGAGTACTGAGCACCGAGCACCCCGAGCACTGAGCACCCAGCACTGCGAGCACTGAGCACCCAGCACCGCGAGCACTGAGCACATAGCACCCCGAGCACTGAGCACCCAGCACCCCGAGCACTGAGCACCCAGCACCGCGAGCACAGAGCACATAGCACCCCGAGCACTGAGCACCCAGCACCCTGAGTACTGTGTACCCAGCAGCCTGAGCACTGAGCACCCAGCACCCTGAGCACTGAGCACACAACACCCTGAGCACTGAGCACCCAGCACCCTGAGTACTAAGCACCGAGCACCCTGAGTACTGAGCACCCAGCACCCTGAGCACTGAACACACAGCACCCTGAGTACTGAGCACCTCGAGCACTGAGCACCCAGCACCGCGAGCACTGAGCACCCAGCACCCGAGCACTGAGCACCCAGCACCCTGAGTAATGAGCACCCAGCACCCTGAGTACTGAGCACCCAGCACCCTGAGCACTGAGTACCCAGCACCCTGAGTACTGAGCACGCAGCACCCTGAGCACTGAGCACACAGCACCCTGAGCACTGAACACCCAGCACCCTGAGTACTGAGCACTGAGCACCCAGCACAACGAGCACTGAGCACCCAGCACCCTGAGTACTGAGCACTGAGCACCCAGCACCCCGAGCACTGAGCACCCAGCACCCTGAGCACTGAGCACCCAGCACCCGAGTACTGAGCACCCAGCACCCTGAGTACTGAGCACCCAGCACCCTGAGTACTGAGCGCCCAGCACCCCGAGTACTGAGCACCCAGCACCCTGAGTACTGAGCACCCAGCACCCTGAGCACTGAGCACCCAGCACCCCGAGCACTGAGCACCCAGCACCCTGAATACTGAGCACCCAGCACCCTGAGCACTGAGCACCCAGCACCCTGAGCACTGAGCACCCAGCACACTGAGCACTGAGCACCCAGCACCCTGAGTAGTGAGCACCCAATGTACTCAGCACCGAGCACCCCGAGCACTGAGCACCCAGCACTCTGAGTACTGAGCACCGATCACCCCGAGAACTGAGCACCCATCACCCTGAGTACTGAGCTCGGAGCACCCCGAGCACTGAGCACCCAGCACCCGGAGTACTGAGCACCCAGCACCCTGAGTACTAAGCAGCGATCACCCTGAGTACTGAGCACCCAGTACCCTGAGCACTGAACACACAGCACCCGAGTACTGAGCACCCAGGACCCTGAGTACTGAGCACCCAGCACCCTGAGTACTGAGCACCCAGCACCCCGAGCACTGAGCACCCAACACCCTGAGTACTGAGCACCCAGCACCCTGAGCACCGAGCACCCAGCACCCTGAGCACTGAGTACCCAGCACCCTGAGTAGTGAGCACCCAACGTACTGAGCACCGAGCACCCCGAGCACTGAGCACCCAGCACACTGAGTACTGAGCACCGAGCACCCCGAGAACTGAGCACCCAGCACCCTGAGTACTGAGCTCGGAGCACCCTGAGCACTGAGCACCCAGTGCCCCGAGCACCGAGCACCCTGAGCACTGAGCACCCAGCACCCTGAGCAATGAGCACCCTGAGTACTGAGCTCCGAGCACCCTGAGCACTGAGCACCCAGTGCCCCGAGCACCGAGCACCCTGAGCACTGAGCACCCAGCACCCGGAGTACTGAGCACCCAGCGCCCCGAGCACTGAACACACAGCACCCTGAGTATTGAGCACCTCGAGCACTGATCACCCAGCACCCTGAGTACTGAGCACCGAGCACCCCGAGCACTGAGCACCCAGCACCGCGAGCACTGAGCACATAGCACCCCGAGCACTGAGCACCCAGCACCCCGAGCACTGAGCACCCAGCACCGCGAGCACAGAGCACATAGCACCCCGAGCACTGAGCACCCAGCACCCTGAGTACTGTGTACCCAGCAGCCTGAGCACTGAGCACCCAGCACCCTGAGCACTGAGCACACAGCACCCTGAGCACTGAGCACCCAGCACCCTGAGTACTAAGCACCGAGCACCCTGAGTACTGAGCACCCAGCACCCTGAGCACTGAACACACAGCACCCTGAGTACTGAGCACCTCGAGCACTGAGCACCCAGCACCGCGAGCACTGAGCACCCAGCACCCGAGCACTGAGCACCCAGCACCCTGAGTAATGAGCACCCAGCACCCTGAGTACTGAGCACCCAGCACCCTGAGCACTGAGTACCCAGCACCCTGAGCACTGAGCACGCAGCACCCTGAGCACTGAGCACCCAGCACCCTGAGCACTGAGCACCCAGCACCCTGAGTACTGAGCGCCCAGCACCCCGAGTACTGAGCACCCAGCACCCTGAGTACTGAGCACCCAGCACCCTGAGCACTGAGCACCCAGCACCCCGAGCACTGAGCACCCAGCACCCGAGCACTGAGCACCCAGCACCCGAGTACTGAGCACCCAGCACCCTGAGTACTGAGCACCCAGCACCCTGAGTACTGAGCGCCCAGCACACCGAGTACTGAGCACCCAGCACCCTGAGTACTGAGCACCCAGCACCCTGAGCACTGAGCACCCAGCACCCCGAGCACTGAGCACCCAGCACCCTGAATACTGAGCACCCAGCACCCTGAGCACTGAGCACCCAGCACTCTGAGCACTGAGCACACAGCACACTGAGCACTGAGCACCCAGCACCCTGAGTAGTGAGCACCCAATGTACTCAGCACCGAGCACCCCGAGCACTGAGCACCCAGCACTCTGAGTACTGAGCACCGATCACCCCGAGAACTGAGCACCCATCACCCTGAGTACTGAGCTCGGAGCACCCCGAGCACTGAGCACCCAGCACCCGGAGTACTGAGCACCCAGCACCCTGAGTACTAAGCACCGATCACCCTGAGTACTGAGCACCCAGTACCCTGAGCACTGAACACACAGCACCCTGAGTACTTAGCACCCCGAGCACTGAGCACCCAGCACCCTGAGCACTGAGCACCCAGCACCCTGAGTACTGAGCACCCAGCACCCTGAGTACTGAGCACCCAGCACACCGAGCACTGAGCACCCAGCGCCCCGAGCACTGAGCACCCGGCACCCTGAGCACTGAGCACTGAGCACCCTGAGCACTGAGCACCCAGCACCCCGAGTACTGAGCCCTGAGCACCCTGAGTACTGAGCACCCAGCACCCTGAGCACTGAGCACCCAGCACCCTGAGCACTTAGCACCCAACACCCTGAGTACTGAGCACTGAGAACCCAGCACCCCGAGCACTGAACACCCAGCACCCTGGGTACTGAGCACTGAGCATCCAGCACCCCGAGCACTGAGCACCCAGCACCCTGAGCACTGAGCACCCAGCACCCGAGTACTGAGCACCCAGGACCCTGAGTACTGAGCACCCAGCACCCTGAGCACTTAGCACCCAACACCCTGAGTACTGAGCACTGAGCACCCAGCACCCCGAGCACTGAACACCCAGCACCCTGAGTACTGAGCACTGAGCACCCAGCAACCCGAGCACTGAGCACCCAGCACCCTGAGCACTGAGCACCCAGCACCCGAGTACTGAGCACCCAGGACCCTGAGTACTGAGCACCCAGCACCCTGAGTACTGAGCACCGAGCACCCCGAGCACTGAGCACCCAGCATCCTGAGTACTGAGCTCTGAGCACCCTGAGCACTGAGCACCCAGTGCCCCGTGCACCGAGCACCCTGAGCACTGAGCACCCAGCACCCTGAGCAATGAGCACCCTGAGTACTGAGCACCCAGCACCTTGAGCACTGAGCACAGAGAACCCCGAGCACTGAGCACCCAGCACCCGGAGTACTGAGCACCCAGCACCCTGAGTACTTAGCACCCTGAGCACTGAGCACACAGCACCCTGAGCACTGAACACCCAGCACCCTGAGTACTGAGCACTGAGCACCCAGCACAACGAGCACTGAGCACCCAGCACCCTGAGTACTGAGCACCCAGCACCCCGAGCACTGAGCACCCAGCACCCTGAGCACTGAGCACCCAGCACCCGAGTACTGAGCACCCAGCACCCTGAGTACTGAGCACCCAGCACCCTGAGTACTGAGCGCCCAGCACCCCGAGTACTGAGCACCCAGCACCCTGAGTACTGAGCACCCAGCACCCTGAGCACTGAGCACCCAGCACCCCGAGCACTGAGCACCCAGCACCCTGAATACTGAGCACCCAGCACCCTGAGCACTGAGCACCCAGCACCCTGAGCACTGAGCACCCAGCACACTGAGCACTGAGCACCCAGCACCCTGAGTAGTGAGCACCCAATGTACTCAGCACCGAGCACCCCGAGCACTGAGCACCCAGCACTCTGAGTACTGAGCACCGATCACCCCGAGAACGGAGCACCCATCACCCTGAGTACTGAGTTCGGAGCACCCCGAGCACTGAGCACCCAGCACCCGGAGTACTGAGCACCCAGCACCCTGAGTACTAAGCACCGATCACCCTGAGTACTGAGCACCCAGTACCCTGAGCACTGAACACACAGCACCCTGAGTACTTAGCACCCCGAGCACTGAGCACCCAGCACCCTGAGCACTGAGCACCCAGCACCCTGAGTACTGAGCACCCAGCACCCTGAGTACTGAGCACCCAGCACACCGAGCACTGAGCACCCAGCGCCCCGAGCACTGAGTACCCGGCACCCTGAGCACTGAGCACTGAGCACCCTGAGCACTGAGCACCCAGCACCCCGAGTACTGAGCCCTGAGCACCCTGAGTACTGAGCACCCAGCACCCTGAGCACTGAGCACCCAGCACCCTGAGCACTTAGCACCCAACACCCTGAGTACTGAGCACTGAGAACCCAGCACCCCGAGCACTGAACACCCAGCACCCTGGGTACTGAGCACTGAGCACCCAGCACCCCGAGCACTGAGCACCCAGCACCCTGAGCACTGAGCACCCAGCACCGGAGTACTGAGCACCCAGGACCCTGAGTACTGAGCACCCAGCACCCTGAGCACTTAGCACCCAACACCCTGAGTAAAGAGCACTGAGCACACAGCACCCCGAGCACTGAACACCCAGCACCCTGAGTACTGAGCACTGAGCACCCTGCACCCCGAGCACTGAGCACCCAGCACCCTGAGCACTGAGCACCCAGCACCCGAGTACTGAGCACCCAGGACCCTGAGTACTGAGCACCCAGCACCCTGAGTACTGAGCACCGAGCACCCCGAGCACTGAGCACCCAGCACCCTGAGTACTGAGCTCTGAGCACCCTGAGCACTGAGCACCCAGTGCCCCGAGCACCGAGCACCCTGAGCACTGAGCACCCAGCACCCTGAGCAATGAGCACCCTGAGTACTGAGCACCCAGCACCTTGAGCACTGAGCACCGAGAACCCCGAGCACTGAGCACCCAGCACCCGGAGTACTGAGCACCCAGCACCCTGAGTACTAAGCACCGAGCACCCTGAGTACTGAGCACCCAACACCCTGAGCACTGAACACACAGCACCCTGAGTATTGAGCACCTCGAGCACTGAGCACCCAGCACCCTGAGTACTGAGCACCGAGCTCCCCGAGCACTGAGCACCCAGCACCGCGAGCACTGAGCACCCAGCACCCGAGCACTGAGCACCCAGCACCCTGAGTAATGAGCACCCAGCACCCTGAGTACTGAGCACCCAGCACCCTGAGCACTGAGTACCCAGCACCCTGAGCACTGAGCACCCAGCACCCTGAGCACTGAGCACACAGCACCCTGAGCACTGAACACCCAGCACCCTGAGTACTGAGCACTGAGCACCCAGCACAACGAGTACTGAGCACAAAGCACCCTGAGTACTGAGCACTGAGCACCCAGCACCCCGAGCACTGAGCACCCAGCACCCTGAGCACTGAGCACCCAGCACCCGAGTACTGAGCACCCAGCACCCTGAGTACTGAGCACCCAGCACCCTGAGTACTGAGCGCCCAGCACCCCGAGTACTGAGCACCCAGCACCCTGAGTACTGAGCACCCAGCACCCTGAGCACTGAGCACCCAGCGCCCCGAGCACTGAGCACCCAGCACCCTGAGCACTGAGCACTGAGCACCCTGAGCACTGAGCACACAGCACCCCGAGTACTGAGCACTGAGCACCCTGAGCACTGAGCACCCAGCACCCCGAGTACTGAGCACTGAGCACCCTGAGTACTGAGCACCCAGCACCCTGAGCACTGAGTACCCAGCACCCTGAGCACTGAGCACCTAGCACCCTGAGCACTGAGCACCCAGCACCCTGAGCACTGAGCACCCAGCACCCTGAGTACTGAGCACTGAGCACCCAGCACCCTGAGTACTGAGCACCCAGCACCCTGAGCACTGAGTACCCAGCACCCTGAGCACTGAGCACCCAGCACCCTGAGTACTGAGCACCCAGCACCCTGAGCACCGAGACCCCAGCACCCTGAGCACTGAGCACCCAGCACCCTGAGTAGTGAGCACCCAACGTACTGAGCACCGAGCACCCCGAGCACTGAGCACCCAGCACCCTGAGTACTGAGCACCGAGCACCCCGAGCACTGAGCACCCAGCACCCTGAGTACTGAGCTCTGAGCACCCTGAGCACTGAGCACCCAGTGCCCCGAGCACCGAGCACCCTGAGCACTGAGCACACAGCACCCTGAGCAATGAGCACCCTGAGTACTGAGCACCCAGCACCTTGAGCACTGAGTACCCAGCACCCTGAGCACTGAGCACCCAGCACCCTGAGCACTGAGCACCCAGCACCCTGAGCACTGAGCACCCAGAACCCTGAGTACTGAGCACTGAGCACCCAGCACCCCGAGCACTGAACACCCAGCACCCCGAGTACTGAGCACTGAGCACCCTGAGTACTGAGCACCCAGCACCCTGAGCACTGAGTACCCAGCACCCTGAGCACTGAGCACCCAGCACCCTGAGTACTGAGCACCCAGCACCCTGAGCACCGAGCACCCAGCACCCTGAGCACTGAGCACCCAGCACCCTGAGTAGTGAGCACCCAACGTACTGAGCACCGAGCACCCCGAGCACGGAGCACCCAGCACCCTGAGTACTGAGCTCTGAGCACCCTGAGCACTGAGCACCCAGTGCCCCGAGCACCGAGCACCCTGAGCACTGAGCACCCAGCACCCTGAGCAATGAGCACCATGAGTACTGAGCACCCAGCACCTTGAGCACTGAGCACCGAGAACCCTGAGCACTGAGCACCCAGCACCCGGAGTACTGAGCACCCAGCACCCTGAGTACTAAGCACCGAGCACCCTGAGTACTGAGCACCCAGCACCCTGAGCACTGAACACACAGCACCCTGAGTACTGAGCACCTCGAGCACTGAGCACCCAGCACCGCGAGCACTGAGCACCCAGCACCCGAGCACTGAGCACCCAGCACCCTGAGTAATGAGCACCCAGCACCCTGAGTACTGAGCACCCAGCACCCTGAGCACTGAGTACCCAGCACCCTGAGCACTGAGCACCCAGCACCCTAAGCACTGAGCACACAGCACCCTGAGCACTGAACACCCAGCACCCTGAGTACTGAGCACTGAGCACCCAGCACAACGAGCACTGAGCACCCAGCACCCTGAGTACTGAGCACTGAGCACCCAGCACCCCGAGCACTGAGCACCCAGCACCCTGAGCACTGAGCACCCAGCACCCGAGTACTGAGCACCCAGCACCCTGAGTACTGAGCACCCAGAACCCTGAGTACTGAGCGCCCAGCACCCCGAGTACTGAGCACCCAGCACCCTGAGTACTGAGCACCCAGCACGCTGAGCACTGAGCACCCAGCACCCCGAGCACTGAGCACCCAGCACCCTGAATACTGAGCACCAAGCACCCTGAGCACTGAGCACCCAGCACCCTGAGCACTGAGCACCCAGCACACTGAGCACTGAGCACCCAGCACCCTGAGTAGTGAGCACCCAATGTACTCAGCACCGAGCACTCCGAGCACTGAGCACCCAGCACTCTGAGTACTGAGCACCGATCACCCCGAGAACTGAGCACCCATCACCCTGAGTACTGAGCTCGGAGCACCCCGAGCACTGAGCACCCAGCACCCGGAGTACTGAGCACCCAGCACCCTGAGTACTAAGCACCGATCACCCTGAGTACTGAGCACCCAGTACCCTGAGCACTGAACACACAACACCCTGAGTACTGAGCACCCCGAGCACTGAGCACCCAGCACCCTGAGCACTGAGCACCCAGCACCCTGAGTACTGAGCACCCAGCACCCTGAGTACTGAACACCCAGCACCCTGAGCACTGAGCACTGAGTACCCTGAGCACTGAGTACTGAGCACTGAGCACCCAGAGCACTGAGCACCAAGCACCCTGAGTACTGAGCACCCAGCACCCCGAGCACTGAGCACCCAGCGCCCCGAGCACTGAGCACCCGGCACCCTGAGCACTGAGCACTGAGCACCCTGAGCACTGAGCACCCAGCACCCCGAGTACTGAGCCCTGAGCACCCTGAGTACTGAGCACCCAGCACCCTGAGCACTGAGCACCCAGCACCCTGAGCACTGAGCACCCAACACCCTGAGTACTGAGCACTAAGCACCCAGCACCCCGAGCACTGAACACCCAGCACCCTGAGTACTGAGCACTGAGCACCCAGCACCCCGAGCACTGAGCACCCAGCACCCTGAGCACTGAGCACCCAGCACCCGAGTACTGAGCACCCAGGACCCTGAGTACTGAGCACCCAGCACCCTGAGTACTAAGCACCGAGCACCCTGAGTACTGAGCACCCAGCACCCTGAGCACTGAATACACAGCACCCTGAGTATTGAGCACCTCGAGCACTGAGCACCCAGCACCCTGAGTACTGAGCACCGAGCTCCCCGAGCACTGAGCACCCAGCACCGCGAGCACTGAGCACCCAGCACCCGAGCACTGAGCACCCAGCACCCTGAGTAATGAGCACCCAGCACCCTGAGTACTGAGCACCCAGCACCCTGAGCACTGAGTACCCAGCACCCTGAGCACTGAGCACCCAGCACCCTGAGCACTGAGCACACAGCACCCTGAGCACTGAGCACCCAGCACCCTGAGTACTGAGCACTGAGCACCCAGCACAACGAGCACTGAGCACAAAGCACCCTGAGTACTGAGCACTGAGCACCCAGCACCCTGAGCACTGAGCACCCAGCACCCGAGTACTGAGCACCCAGCCCCCTGAGTACTGAGCACCCAGCACCCTGAGTACTGAGCGCCCAGCACCCCGAGTACTGAGCACCCAGCACCCTGAGTACTGAGCACCCAGCACCCTGAGCACTGAGCACCCAGCGCCCCGAGCACTGAGCACCCAGCACCCTGAGCACTGAGCACTGAGCACCCTGAGCACTGAGCACACAGCACCCCGAGTACTGAGCACTGAGCACCCTGAGCACTGAGCACCCAGCACCCCGAGTACTGAGCACTGAGCACCCTGAGTACTGAGCACCCAGCACCCTGAGCACTGAGTACCCAGCACCCTGAGCACTGAGCACCTAGCACCCTGAGCACTGAGCACCCAGCACCCTGAGCACTGAGCACCCAGCACCCTGAGTACTGAGCACTGAGCACCCAGCACCCTGAGTACTGAGCACCCAGCACCCTGAGCACTGAGTACCCAGCACCCTGAGCACTGAGCACCCAGCACCCTGAGTACTGAGCACCCAGCACCCTGAGCACCGAGAACCCAGCACCCTGAGCACTGAGCACACAGCACCCTGAGTAGTGAGCACCCAACGTACTGAGCACCGAGCACCCCGAGCACTGAGCACCCAGCACCCTGAGTACTGAGCACCGAGCACCCCGAGCACTGAGCACCCAGCACCCTGAGTACTGAGCTCTGAGCACCCTGAGCACTGAGCACCCAGTGCCCCGAGCACCGAGCACCATGAGCACTGAGCACCCAGCACCCTGAGCAATGAGCACCCTGAGTACTGAGCACCCAGCACCTTGAGCACTGAGTACCCAGCACCCTGAGCACTGAGCACCCAGCACCCTGAGCACTGAGCAACCAGCACCCTGAGCACTGAGCACCCAGAACCCTGAGTACTGAGCACTGAGCACCCAGCATTCCGAGCACTGAACACCCAGCACCCCGATTAATGAGCACTGAGCACCCTGAGTACTGAGCACCCAGCACCCTGAGCACTGAGTACCCAGCACCCTGAGCACTGAGCACCCAGCACCCTGAGTACTGAGCACCCAGCACCCTGAGCACCGAGCACCCAGCACCCTGAGCACTGAGCACCCAGCACCCTGAGTAGTGAGCACCCAACGTACTGAGCACCGAGCACCCCGAGCACTGAGCACCCAGCACCCTGAGTACTGAGCACCGAGCCCCCCGAGCACGGAGCACCCAGCACCCTGAGTACTGAGCTCTGAGCACCCTGAGCACTGAGCACCCAGTGCCCCGAGCACCGAGCACCCTGAGCACTGAGCACCCAGCACCCTGAGCAATGAGCACCATGAGTACTGAGCACCCAGCACCTTGAGCACTGAGCACCGAGAACCCTGAGCACTGAGAACCCAGCACCCGGAGTACTGAGCACCCAGCACCCTGAGTACTAAGCACCGAGCACCCTGAGTACTGAGCACCCAGCACCCTGAGCACTGAACACACAGCACCCTGAGTACTGAGCACCTCGAGCACTGAGCACCCAGCACCGCGAGCACTGAGCACCCAGCACCCGAGCACTGAGCACCCAGCACCCTGAGTAATGAGCACCCAGCACCCTGAGTACTGAGCACCCAGCACCCTGAGCACTGAGTACCCAGCACCCTGAGCACTGAGCACCCAGCACCCTGAGCACTGAGCACACAGCACCCTGAGCACTGAACACCCAGCACCCTGAGTACTGAGCACTGAGCACCGAGCACCCTGAGCACTGAGCACCCAGCACCCTGAATACTGAGCACTGAGCACCCAGCACCCCGAGCACTGAGCACCCAGCACCCTGAGCACTGAGCACGCAGCACCCGAGTACTGAGCACCCAGCACCCTGAGCACTGAGCACCCAGCACCCTGAGTACTGAGCGCCCAGCACCCCGAGTACTGAGCACCCAGCACCCTGAGTACTGAGCACCCAGCACCCTGAGCACTGAGCACCCAGCACCCCGAGCACTGAGCACCCAGCACCCTGAATACTGAGCACCCAGCACCCTGAGCACTGAGCACCCAGCACCCTGAGCACTGAGCACCCAGCACACTGAGCACTGAGCACCCAGCACCCTGAGTAGTGAGCACCCAATGTACTCAGCACCGAGCACTCCGAGCACTGAGCACCCAGCACTCTGAGTACTGAGCACCGATCACCCCGAGAACTGAGCACCCATCACCCTGAGTACTGAGCTCGGAGCACCCCGAGCACTGAGCACCCAGCACCCGGAGTACTGAGCACCCAGCACCCTGAGTACTAAGCACCGATCACCCTGAGTACTGAGCACCCAGTACCCTGAGCACTGAACACACAGCACCCTGAGTACTGAGCACCCCGAGCACTGAGCACCCAGCACCCTGAGCACTGAGCACCCAGCACCCTGAGTACTGAGCACCCAGCACCCTGAGTACTGAACACCCAGCACCCTGAGCACTGAGCACTGAGCACCCTGAGCACTGAGTACTGAGCACTGAGCACCCAGAGCACTGAGCACCCAGCACCCTGAGTACTGAGCACCCAGCACCCCGAGCACTGCGCACCCAGCGCTCCGAGCACTGAGCACCCGGCACCCTGAGCACTGAGCACTGAGCACCCTGAGCACTGAGCACCCAGCACCCCGAGTACTGAGCCCTGAGCACCCTGAGTACTGAGCACCCAGCACCCTGAGCACTGAGCACCCAGCACCCTGAGCACTGAGCACCCAACACCCTGAGTACTGAGCACTGAGCACCCAGCACCCCGAGCACTGAACACCCAGCACCCTGAGTACTGAGCACTGAGCACCCAGCACCCCGAGCACTGAGCACCCAGCACCCTGAGCACTGAGCACCCAGCACCCGAGTACTGAGCACCCAGGACCCTGAGTACTGAGCACCCAGCACCCTGAGTACTGAGCACCCAGCACCCCGAGCACTGAGCACCCAGCACCCTGAGTACTGAGCACCCAGCACCCTGAGCACCGAGCACCCAGCAGCCCGGAGCACTGAGTACCCAGCACCCTGAGTAGTGAGCACCCAACGTACTGAGCACCGAGCACCCCGAGCACTGAGCACCCAGCACCCTGAGTACTGAGCACCGAGCACCCCGAGAACTGAGCACCCAGCACCCTGAGTACTGAGCTCCGAGCACCCTGAGCACTGAGCACCCAGTGCCCCGAGCACCGAGCACCATGAGCACTGAGCACCCAGCACCCTGAGCAATGAGCACCCTGAGTACTGAGCACCCAGCACCCTGAACACTGAGCACCCAGCACCCCGAGCACTGAGCACCCAGCACCCTGAGTACTGAGCACCCAGCACCCTGAGCACTGAGCACCCAGCACACCGAGCACTGAGCACCCAGCACCCTGAGTAGTGAGCACCCAATGTACTGAGCACCGAGCACCCCGAGCACTGAGAACCCAGCACCCTGAGTACTGAGCACCCAGCACCCTGAGTACTGAACACCCAGCACCCTGAGCACTGAGCACTGAGCACCCTGAGCACTGAGTACTGAGCACTGAGCACCCAGAGCACTGAGCACCCAGCACCCTGAGTACTGAGCACCCAGCACCCCGAGCACTGCGCACCCAGCGCTCCGAGCACTGAGCACCCGGCACCCTGAGCACTGAGCACTGAGCACCCTGAGCACTGAGCACCCAGCACCCCGAGTACTGAGCCCTGAGCACCCTGAGTACTGAGCACCCAGCACCCTGAGCACTGAGCACCCAGCACCCTGAGCACTGAGCACCCAACACCCTGAGTACTGAGCACTGAGCACCCAGCACCCCGAGCACTGAACACCCAGCACCCTGAGTACTGAGCACTGAGCACCCAGCACCCCGAGCACTGAGCACCCAGCACCCTGAGCACTGAGCACCCAGCACCCGAGTACTGAGCACCCAGGACCCTGAGTACTGAGCACCCAGCACCCTGAGTACTGAGCACCCAGCACCCCGAGCACTGAGCACCCAGCACCCTGAGTACTGAGCACCCAGCACCCTGAGCACCGAGCACCCAGCACCCTGAGCACTGAGTACCCAGCACCCTGAGTAGTGAGCACCCAACGTACTGAGCACCGAGCACCCCGAGCACTGAGCACCCAGCACCCTGAGTACTGAGCACCGAGCACCCCGAGAACTGAGCACCCAGCACCCTGAGTACTGAGCTCCGAGCACCCTGAGCACTGAGCACCCAGTGCCCCGAGCACCGAGCACCATGAGCACTGAGCACCCAGCACCCTGAGCAATGAGCACCCTGAGTACTGAGCACCCAGCACCCTGAGTACTGAGCACCGAGCACCCCGAGCACTGAGCACCCAGCACCCTGAGTACTGAGCTCCGAGCACCCTGAGCACTGAGCACCCAGTGCCCCGAGCACCGAGCACCCTGAGCACTGAGCACCCAGCACCCGGAGTACTGAGCACCCAGCGCCCCGAGCACTGAACACACAGCACCCTGAGTACTGAGCACCGAGAACCCCGAGAACTGAGCACCCAGCACCGCGAGCACTGAGCACATAGCACCCCGAGCACTGAGCACCCAGCACCCCGAGCACTGAGCACCCGGCACCGCGAGCACAGAGCACATAGCACCCCGAGCACTGAGCACCCAGCACCCTGAGTACTGTGTACCCAGCAGCCTGAGCACTGAGCACCCAGCACCCTGAGCACTGAGCACACAGCACACTGAGCACTGAGCACCCAACACCCTGAGTACTAAGCACCGAGCACCCTGAGTACTGAGCACCCAGCACCCTGAGCACTGAACACACAGCACCCTGAGTACTGAGCACCTCGAGCACTGAGCACCCAGCACCGCGAGCACTGAGCACCCAGCACCCGAGCACTGAGCACCCAGCACCCTGAGTAATGAGCACCCAGCACCCTGAGTACTGAGCACCCAGCAACCTGAGCACTGAGTACCCAGCACACTGAGCACTGAGCACGCAGCACCCTGAGCACTGAGCACACAGCACCCTGAGCACTGAACACCCAGCACCCTGAGTACTGAGCACTGAGCACCCAGCACAACGAGCACTGAGCACCCAGCACCCTGAGTACTGAGCACTGAGCACCCAGCACCCCGAGCACTGAGCACCCAGCACCCTGAGCACTGAGCACCCAGCACCCGAGTACTGAGCACCCAGCACCCTGAGTACTGAGCACCCAGCACCCTGAGTACTGAGCGCCCAGCACCCCGAGTACTGAGCACCCAGCACCCTGAGTACTGAGCACCCAGCACCCTGAGCACTGAGCACCCAGCACCCCGAGCACTGAGCACCCAGCACCCTGAATACTGAGCACCCAGCAACCTGAGCACTGAGCACCCAGCACCCTGAGCACTGAGCACCCAGCACACTGAGCACTGAGCACCCAGCACCCTGAGTAGTGAGCACCCAATGTACTCAGCACCGAGCACCCCGAGCACTGAGCACCCAGCACTCTGAGTACGGAGCACCGATCACCCCGAGAACTGAGCACCCATCACCCTGAGTACTGAGCTCGGAGCACCCCGAGCACTGAGCACCCAGCACCCGGAGTACTGAGCACCCAGCACCCTGAGTACTAAGCACCGATCACCCTGAGTACTGAGCACCCAGTACCCTGAGCACTGAACACACAGCACCCTGAGTACTGAGCACCCCGAGCACTGAGCACCCAGCACCCTGAGCACTGAGCACCCAGCACCCTGAGTACTGAGCACCCAGCACCCTGAGTACTGAGCACCCAGCACACCGAGCACTGAGCACCCAGTGCCCCGAGCACTGAGCACCCGGCACCCTGAGCACTGAGCACTGAGCACCCTGAGCACTGAGCACCCAGCACCCCGAGTACTGAGCCCTGAGCACCCTGAGTACTGAGCACCCAGCACCCTGAGCACTGAGCACCCAGCACCCTGAGCACTTAGCACCCAACACCCTGAGTACTGAGCACTGAGCACCCAGCATCCCGAGCACTGAACACCCAGCACCCTGAGTACTGAGCACTGAGCACCCAGCACCCCGAGCACTGAGCACCCAGCACCCTGAGCACTGAGCACCCAGCACCCGAGTACTGAGCACCCAGGACCCTGAGTACTGAGCACCCAGCACCGTGAGTACTGAGCACCCAGCACCCCGAGCACTGAGCACCCAACACCCTGAGTACTGAGCACACAGCACACTGAGCACCGAGCACCCAGCACCCTGAGCACTGAGTACCCAGCACCCTGAGTAGTGAGCACCCAACGTACTGAGCACCGAGCACCCCGAGAACTGAGCACCCAGCACCCTGAGTACTGAGCACCGAGCACCCCGAGAACTGACCACCCAGCACCCTGAGTACTGAGCTCCGAGCACCCTGAGCACTGAGCACCCAGTGCCCCGAGCACCGAGCACCCTGAGCACTGTGCACCCAGCACCCTGAGCAATGAGCACCCTGAGTACTGAGCACCCAGCACACTGAGTACTGAGCACCGAGCACCCCGAGCACTGAGCACCCAGCACCCTGAGTACTGAGCTCTGAGCACCCTGAGCACTGAGCACCCAGTGCCCCGAGCACCGAGCACCCTGAGCACTGAGCACCCAGCACCCGGAGTACTGAGCACCCAGCGCCCCGAGCACTGAACACACAGCACCCTGAGTACTGAGCACCTCGAGCACTGAGCACCCAGCACCCTGAGTACTGAGCACCGAGCACCCCGAGCACTGAGCACCCAGCCCCTTGAGCACTGAGCACATAGCACCCCGAGCACTGAGCAGCCAGCACCCCGAGCACTGAGCACCCAGCACCGCGAGCACAGATCACATAGCACCCCGAGCACTGAGCACCCAGCACCCTGAGGACTGTGTACCCAGCAGCCTGAGCACTGAGCACCCAGCACCCTGAGCACTGAGCACACACCACCCTGAGCACTGAGCACCCAGCACCCTGAGTACTGAGCACTGAGCACCCAGCACCCCGAGCACTGAGCACCCAGCACCCTGAGTACTGAGCACCGAGCACCCCGAGCACTGAGCACCCAGCACCCCGAGCACCGAGCACCCTGAGCACTGAGCACCCAGCACCCTGAGTACTGAGCACCCAGCACCCTGAGCAATGAGCACCCTGAGTACTGAGCACCCAGCACCTTGAACACTGAGCACTGAGCACCCCGAGCACTGAGCACCCAGCACCCCGATCACTGAGCACCCAGCACCCTGAGCACTGAGCACCCAGCACGAGAGTACTGAGCACCCAGCACCCTGAGTACTGAGCGCCCAGCACCCTGCGTACTGAGCGCCCAGCACCCCGAGTACTGAGCACCCAGCACCCTGAGTACTGAGCACCCAGCACCCTGAGCACTGAGCACCCAGCACCCCGAGCACTGAGCACCCAGCACCCTGAGTACTGAGCACCCAGCACCCTGAGCACTGAGCACCCAGCACCCTGAGCACTGAGCACCCAGCACACTGAGCACTGAGCACCCAGCAACCTGAGTAGTGAGCACCCAACGTACTGAGCACCGAGCACCCCGAGCACTGAGCACCCAGCACCCTGAGTACTGAGCACCGATCACCCCGAGAACTGAGCACCCAGCACCCTGAGTACTGATCTCCGAGCACCCTGAGCACTGAGCACCCAGCACCCAGAGTACTGAGCACCCAGCACCCTGAGTACTGAGCACCGAGCACCCCGAGCACTGAGCACCCAGCACCCTGAGTACTGATCTCTGAGCACCCTGAGCACTGAGCACCCAGTGCCCCGAGCACCGAGCACCCTGAGCACTGAGCACCCAGCACCCTGAGCAATGAGCACCCTGAGTACTGAGCACCCAGCACCTTGAGCACTGAGCACCGAGAAACCCGAGCACTGAGCACCCAGCACCCTGAGCACTGAGTACCCAGCACCCTGAGCACTGAGCACCCTGCACCCTGAGCACTGAGCACACAGCACCCTGAGCACTGAGCACCCAGCACCCTGAGTACTGAGCACTGAGCACCCAGCACAACGAGCACTGAGCACCCAGCACCCTGAGTACTGAGCACTGAGCACCCAGCACAACGAGCACTGAGCACCCAGCACCCGAGTACTGAGCACCCAGCACCCTGAGTACTGAGCACCCAGCACCCTGAGTACTGAGCACTGAGCACCCAGCACAAGGAGCACTGAGCACCCAGCACCCTGAGTACTGAGCACTGAGCACCCAGCACAACGAGCACTGAGCACACAGCACCCCGAGTACTGAGCACCCAGCACCCTGAGTACTGAGCACCCAGCACCCTGAGCACTGAGCACGAAGCACCCCGAGCACTGAGCACCCAGCACCCTGAATACTGAGCACCCAGCACCCTGAGCACTGAGCACCCAGCACCCTGAGCACTGAGCACCCAGCACACTGAGCACTGAGCACCCAGCACCCTGAATAGTTAGCTCCGAGCACCCCGAGCACTGAGCACTCAGCACCCGGAGTACTGAGCACCCAGCACCCTGAGTACTAAGCACCGATCACCCTGAGTACTGAGCACCCAGTACCCTGAGCACTGAGCACCCAGTGCCCCGAGCACCGAGCACCCTGAGCACTGAGCACCCAGCACCCTGAGCAATGAGCACCCTGAGTACTGAGCACCCAGCACCTTGAGCACTGAGCACCGAGAAACCCGAGCACTGAGCACCCAGCACCCTGAGCACTGAGTACCCA
>NW_024543733.1:0-36320 GCF_018167655.1 Microtus oregoni
GAGCACCCAGCACCCTGAGTACTGAGCACCCAGCTACCTGAGTACTGAGCACACAGCACCCAGAGAACTGAGCACCCAACACCCTGAGTACTGAGCACCCAGCACCCTGAGCACTGAGCACCCAGCACCCCGAGCACTGAGCACCCAGCACCCTGAGTACTGAGCACCCAGCACCCTGAGCACTGAGCACCCAAGCACCCTGAGCACTGAGCACCCAGCACCCTGAGCACTGAGCACACAGCACCCTGAGTACTGAGCACCCAGGACCCTGAGTACTGAGCACTGAGCACGCAGCACCCCGAGCACTGAGCACCCAGCAACCTGAGTACTGAGCACTGAGCACCCAGCACCCCGAGCACTGAGCACCCAGCAACCTGAGCACTGAGCACCCAGCACCCGAGTACTGAGCACCCAGCACAATGAGTACTGAGGACCCAGCACCCTGAATACTGAGCACCCAGCACCCTGAGTAGTGAGCACCCCAACGTACTGAGCAACGAGCACCCCGAGCAATGAGCACCCAGCACCCGGAGTACTGAGCACCCAGCACCATGAGTACTAAGCACCGAGCACCCTGAGTACTGAGCACCCAGCACCCTGAGCACTGAACACACAGCACTCTGAGTAAAGAGCACCTCGCGCACTGAGCACCCCAACACCCTGAGCACTGAGTACCCAGCACCCTGAGCACTGAGCACCCAGCACCCTGAGCACTGAGCACACAGCACCCTGAGCACTGAACACACAGCACCCTGAGTACTGAGCACCTCGAGCACTGAGCACCCAGCACCCTGAGTACTGAGCACCGAGCACCCCGAGCACTGAGCACCCAGCACCCCGAGCACTGAGCACCCAGCACCCCGAGCACTGAGCACCCAGCACCCTGAGTACTGAGCACCCAGCACCCTGAGTACTGAGCACCCAGCACCCTGAGCACTGAGTACCCAGCACCCTGAGCACTGAGCACCCAGCACCCTGAGCACTGAGCACACAGCACCCTGAGCACTGAGCACCCAGCACCCTGAGTACTGAGCACTGAGCACCCAGCACCCTGAGTACTGAGCACTGAGCACCCAGCACACCGAGCACTGAGCACCCAGCACCCTGAGCACTGAGCACCCAGCTCCCGAGTACAGAGCACCCAGCACCCTTAGTACTGAGCACCCAGCAACCCGAGTACTCAGCACCCAGCACCCCGAGTACTGAGCACCCAGCACCCTGAGTACTGAGCACCCAGCACCCCGAGCACTGAGCACCCAGCACCCCGAGCACTGAGCACCCAGCACCCTGAGTACTGAGCACCCAGCACCCTGAGCACTGAGCACCCAGCACCCTGAGCACTGAGCACCCAGCACCCTGAGCACTGAGCACCCAGCACCCTGTGCACTGAGCACACAGCACCCTGAGTACTGAGCACCCAGGACCCTGAGTACTGAGCACTGAGCACACAGCACCCCGAGCACTGAGCACCCAGCACACTGAGCACTGAGCACACAGCACCCTGAGCACTGAACACACAGCACCCTGAGTACTGAGCACCTCGAGCACTGAGCACCCAGCACCCTGAGTACTGAGCACCGAGCACCCCGAGCACTGAGCACCCAGCACCCTGAGCACTGAGCACCCAGCACCCGAGTACTGAGCACCCAGCACCCTGAGTACTGAGCACCCAGCTACATGAGTACTGAGCACACAGCACCCAGAGAACTGAGCACCAAACACCCTGAGTACTGAGCACCCAGCACCCTGAGCACTGAGCACCCAGCACCCCGAGTACTGAGCACCGAGCACCCTGAGCACCCAGCACCCTGAGTACTGAGAACCCAGCAAACCTGAGCACTGAGCACCCAGCAACCTGAGTACTGAGCACCCAGCACCCTGAGCACTGAGCACCCAGCACCCCGAGAATGAGCACCCAGCACCCCGAGTACTGAGCACCGAGCACCCTGAGCACTGAGTACCCAGCACCCTGAGCAATGAGCACCCAGCACCCTGAGTACTGAGCACCCAGCACCCTGAGTACTGAGCACCCAGCACCCTGAGCACTGAGCACCGAGCACCCCGAGTACTGAGCACCCAGCCCCCTGAGTACTGAGCACCCAGCACCCTGAGTACTGAACACCCAGCACCCTGAGCACTGAGCACTGAGCACCCTGAGCACTGAGTACTGAGCACCGAGCACACCGAGCACTGAGCACCCAGCACCCGGAGTACTGAGCACCCAGCACCCTGAGCACTGAGCACCCAGCACCCTGAGTAGTGAGCACCCAACGTACTGAGCACCGAGCACCCCGAGCACTGAGCACCCAGCACCCTGAGTACTGAGCACCGATCACCCCGAGCACTGAGCACCCAGCACCCTGAGTACTGAGCTCCGAGCACCCCGAGCACTGAGCACCCAGCACCCTGAGTACTGAGCACCGATCACCCCGAGCACTGAGCACCCAGCACCCTGAGCACTGAGCACCCAGCACCCTGAGTACTGAGCACCCAGCACCCTGAGTACTGAACACCCAGCACCCTGAGCACTGAGCACTGAGCACCCTGAGCACTGAGCACCCAGCACCCTGAGCACTGAGCACCCCAGCACCTTGAGTACTGAGCACCGAGCACAGCGAGCACTGAGCACCCAGCAACCCTGAGCACTGAGCACCCAGCACCCTGAGTACTGAGCACCCAGCACCCTGAGTACTGAGCAACCAGCACCCTGAGCACTGAGCACTGAGCACCCAGCACCCTGAGCACTGAGCACCCAGCACCCCGAGCACTGAACACCCAGCACCCCGAGCACTGAGCACCCAGCAACCTGATCACTGAGCACCCTGTGGACTGAACACCCAGCACCCCGAGCACTGAGCACCCAGCACCCTGAGTACTGAGCACCGATCACCCTGAGCACTGAGCACCCAGCACCCGAGCACTGAGCACCCAGCACCCTGATTACTGAGCTCCCAGCACCCCGAGCACTGAGCACCCAGTACCCTGAGTACTGAGCACCCTGAGTACTGAGCACCGATCACCCTGAGCACTGAGCTCCCAGCACCCTGAGTACTGAGCACCCAGCACCCTGAGCACTGAGCACCCAGCAGCCTGAGTACTGAGAACCCAGCAACCTGAGCACTGAGCACCCAGCACCCTGAGTACTGAGCACCCAGCACCCTGAGCACTGAGCACCCAGCACCCCGAGAATGAGCACCCAGCACCCCGAGTACTGAGCACCGAGCACCCTGAGCACTGAGTACCCAGCACCCTGAGCAATGAGCACCCAGCACCCTGAGGACTGAGCACTCAGCACCCTGAGTACTGAGCACCCAGCACCCTGAGCACTGAGCACCGAGAACCCCGAGTACTGAGCACCCAGCCCCCTGAGTACAGAGCACCCAGCACCCTGAGTACTGAACACCCAGCACCCTGAGCACTGAGCACTGAGCACCCTGAGCACTGAGTACTGAGCACCGAGCACACCGAGCACTGAGCACCCAGCACCCGGAGTACTGAGCACCCAGCACCCTGAGTACTAAGCACCGAGCACCCTGAGTACTGAGCACCCAGCACCCTGAACACTGAACATACAGCACCCTGAGTACTGAGCACCCCGAGCACTGAGCACCCAGCACCCTGAGCACTGAGCAACCAGCACCCTGAGTACTGAGCACCCAGTACCCTGAGCACTGAGTACCCAGCACCCTGAGCACTGAGCACCCAGCACCCTGAGCAGTGAACACCCAGCACCCTGAGCACTGAGCACCCAGCACCCTGAGTACTGAGCACTGAGCACCTAGCACCCCGAGTACTGAGCACCCAGCACCCTGAGTACTGAGCACTGAGCACGCAGCACCCCGAGCACTGAGCACCCAGCACCCTGAGCACTGAGCACCCAGCACCCGAGTACTGAGCACCCAGCACCCTGAGTACTGAGCACCCAGCTACCTGAGTACTGAGCACACAGCACCCAGAGAACTGAGCACCCAACACCCTGAGTACTGAGCACCCAGCACCCTGAGCACTGAGCACCCAGCACCCCGAGCACTGAGCACCCAGCACCCTGAGTACTGAGCACCCAGCACCCTGAGCACTGAGCACCCAGCACCCTGAGCACTGAGCACCCAGCACCCTGAGCACTGAGCACACAGCACCCTGAGTACTGAGCACCCAGGACCCTGAGTACTGAGCACTGAGCACGCAGCACCCTGAGCACTGAGCACCCAGCAACCTGAGTACTGAGCACTGAGCACCCAGCACCCCGAGCACTGAGCACCCAGCACCCTGAGCACTGAGCACCCAGCACCCGAGTACTGAGCACCCAGCACAATGAGTACTGAGGACCCAGCACCCTGAATACTGAGCACCCAGCACCCTGAGTAGTGAGCACCCAACGTACTGAGCAACGAGCACCCCGAGCAATGAGCACCCAGCACCCGGAGTACTGAGCACCCAGCACCATGAGTACTAAGCACCGAGCACCCTGAGTACTGAGCACCCAGCACCCTGAGCACTGAACACACAGCACTCTGAGTAAAGAGCACCTCGCGCACTGAGCACCCAACACCCTGAGCACTGAGTACCCAGCACCCTGAGCACTGAGCACCCAGCACCCTGAGCACTGAGCACACAGCACCCTGAGCACTGAACACACAGCACCCTGAGTACTGAGCACCTCGAGCACTGAGCACCCAGCACCCTGAGTACTGAGCACCGAGCACCCCGAGCACTGAGCACCCAGCACCCCGAGCACTGAGCACCCAGCACCCCGAGCACTGAGCACCCAGCACCCTGAGTACTGAGCACCCAGCACCCTGAGTACTGAGCACCCAGCACCCTGAGCACTGAGTACCCAGCACCCTGAGCACTGAGCACCCAGCACCCTGAGCACTGAGCACACAGCACCCTGAGCACTGAGCACCCAGCACCCTGAGTACTGAGCACTGAGCACCCAGCACCCTGAGTACTGAGCACTGAGCACCCAGCACACCGAGCACTGAGCACCCAGCACCCTGAGCACTGAGCACCCAGCTCCCGAGTACAGAGCACCCAGCACCCTTAGTACTGAGCACCCAGCAACCCGAGTACTCAGCACCCAGCACCCCGAGTACTGAGCACCCAGCACCCTGAGTACTGAGCACCCAGCACCCCGAGCACTGAGCACCCAGCACCCCGAGCACTGAGCACCCAGCACCCTGAGTACTGAGCACCCAGCACCCTGAGCACTGAGCACCCAGCACCCTGAGCACTGAGCACCCAGCACCCTGAGCACTGAGCACCCAGCACCCTGTGCACTGAGCACACAGCACCCTGAGTACTGAGCACCCAGGACCCTGAGTACTGAGCACTGAGCACGCAGCACCCCGAGCACTGAGCACCCAGCACCCTGAGCACTGAGCACACAGCACCCTGAGCACTGAACACACAGCACCCTGAGTACTGAGCACCTCGAGCACTGAGCACCCAGCACCCTGAGTACTGAGCACCGAGCACCCCGAGCACTGAGCACCCAGCACCCCGAGCACTGAGCACCCAGCACCCCGAGCACTGAGCACCCAGCACCCTGAGTACTGAGCACCCAGCACCCTGAGTACTGAGCACCCAGCACCCTGAGCACTGAGCCTGAGCACCCTGAGTACTGAGCACTGAGCACCCTGAGTACTGAGCACCGAGCACCCCGAGAACTGAGCACCCAGCACCCGGAGTACTGAGCACCCAGCACCCTGAGTACTGAGCACACAGCACCCCGAGAATGAGCACCCAGCACCCAGCGTACTGAGCACCGAGCACCCCGAGCACTGAGCACCCAGCACCCTGCGTACTGAGCACCCAGCACCCCGAGCACTGAGCACCCAGCACCCTGAGTACTGAGCACCCAGCGTACAGAGCACCGAGCACCGAGCACCCTGAGTACTGAGCACCCAGCACTCTGAGCACTGAGCACCCAGCACACTGAGCACTGAGCACCCAGCACCCCGAGCACTGAGCACCCAGCACCCCGAGCACTGAGCCTGAGCACCCTGAGTACTGAGCACTGAGCACCCTGAGTACTGAGCACCGAGCACCCTGAGTACTGAGCACCCAGCACCCCGAGCACTGAGCACCGAGCACCCTGAGTAGTGAGCACCCAGCACCCTGAGCACTGAGCACCCAGCACAACGAGTACTGAGCACCCAGCACCCTGATTACTGAGCACCAAGCACCCCGAGCACTGAGCACCCAGCACCCCGAGCACTGAGCACCCAGCACCCTGAGTACTAAGCACCCAGCACCCTGAGTACTGAGCACCCAGCACCCTGAGTACTGAGCACCCAGCACCACGAGCACTGAGCACCCAGCACCCTGATCACTGAGCACCCAGCACACTGAGCACTGATCACCCAGCACACTGAGCACTGAGCACCCAGCACCCTGAGTACTGAGCACCCAGCACCCTGAGTACTGAGCACTCAGCACCCTGAGTACTGAGCACCGAGCACCCCGAGCACTGAGCACCCAGCACCCTGAGCACTGAGCACCCTGAGGACTGAGCACCCAGCACCCTGAGCACTGAGCACCCAGCACCCTGAGTACTGAGCACCGATCACCCTGAGAACTGAGCACCCAGAACCCCGAGCACTGAGCACCCAGCACCCTGAGTACTGAGCACCCAGCACCCCGAGCACTGAGCACCCAACACCCTGAGCACTGAGCACCCAGCACCCTGAGCACTGAGCACACAGCACCCTGAGCACTGAGCACCCAGCACCCTGAGTACTGAGCACTGAGCACCCAGCACCCTTAGTACTGAGCACTGAGCACCCAGCACACCGAGCACTGAGCACCCAGCACCCTGAGCACTGAGCACCCAGCTCCCGAGTACAGAGCACCCAGCACCCTGAGTACTGAGCACCCAGCAACCCGAGTACTGAGCACCCAGCACCCCGAGTACTGAGCACCCAGCACCCTGAGTACTGAGCACCCAGCACCCCGAGCACTGAGCACCCAGCACCCCGAGCACTGAGCACCCAGCACCCTGAGTACTGAGCACCCAGCACCCTGAGCACTGAGCACCCAGCACCCTGAGCACTGAGCACCCAGCACCCTGAGCACTGAGCACCCAGCACCCTGTGCACTGAGCACACAGCACCCTGAGTACTGAGCACCCAGGACCCTGAGTACTGAGCACTG
Organism: Microtus oregoni; assembly: GCF_018167655.1. Lineage (NCBI taxonomy): Eukaryota > Metazoa > Chordata > Mammalia > Rodentia > Cricetidae > Microtus > Microtus oregoni. The sequence continues at coordinate 7,153 of NW_024543733.1, forward strand.
AGCACGCAGCACCCCGAGCACTGAGCACCCAGCACCCTGAGCACTGAGCACACAGCACCCTGAGCACTGAACACACAGCACCCTGAGTACTGAGCACCTCGAGCACTGAGCACCCAGAACCCTGAGTACTGAGCACCGAGCACCCCGAGCACTGAGCACCCAGCACCCCGAGCACTGAGCACCCAGCACCCCGAGCACTGAGCACCCAGCACCCTGAGTACTGAGCACCCAGCACCCTGAGTACTGAGCACCCAGCACCCTGAGCACTGAGCACCCAGCACCCTGAGCACTGAGCACCCAGCACCCTGAGCACTGAGCACCCAGCACCCTGAGCACTGAGCACACAGCACCCTGAGTACTGAGCACACAGGACCCTGAGTACTGAGCACTGAGCACGCAGCACCCCGAGCACTGAGCACCCAGCAACCTGAGTACTGAGCACTGAGCACCCAGCACACCGAGCACTGAGCACCCAGCAACCTGAGCACTGAGCACCCAGCACCCGAGTACTGAGCACCCAGCACAATGAGTACTGAGGACCCAGCACCCTGAATACTGAGCACCCAGCACCCTGAGTAGTGAGCACCCAACGTACTGAGCACCGAGCACCCCGAGCACTGAGCACCCAGCACCCTGAGTACTGAGCACCCAGCACCCTGAGCACTGAACACACCCACTCTGAGTAAAGAGCACCTCGCGCACTGAGCACCCAACACCCTGAGCACTGAGTACCCAGCACCCTGAGCACTGAGCACCCAGCACCCTGAGCACTGAGCACACAGCAACCTGAGCACTGAACACACAGCACCCTGAGTACTGAGCACCTCGAGCACTGAGCACCCAGCACCCTGAGTACTGAGCACCGAGCACCCCGAGCACTGAGCACCCAGCACCCCGAGCACTGAGCACCCAGCACCCCGAGCACTGAGCACCCAGCACCCCGAGCACTGAGCACCCAGCACCCTGAGTACTGAGCACCCAGCACCCTGAGCACTGAGTACCCAGCACCCTGAGCACTGAGCACCCAGCACCCTGAGCACTGAGCACACAGCACCCTGAGCACTGAGCACCCAGCACCCTGAGTACTGAGCACTGAGCACCCAGCACCCTGAGTACTGAGCACTGAGCACCCAGCACACCGAGCACTGAGCACCCAGCACCCTGAGCACTGAGCACCCAGCTCCCGAGTACAGAGCACCCAGCACCCTGAGTACTGAGCACCCAGCAACCCGAGTACTGAGCACCCAGCACCCCGAGTACTGAGCACCCAGCACCCTGAGTACTGAGCACCCAGCACCCCGAGCACTGAGCACCCAGCACCCCGAGCACTGAGCACCCAGCACCCTGAGTACTGAGCACCCAGCACCCTGAGCACTGAGCACCCAGCACCCTGAGCACTGAGCACCCAGCACCCTGAGCACTGAGCACCCAGCACCCTGTGCACTGAGCACCCAGCACCATGAGTAGTGAGCACCCAACGTACTGAGCACCGAGCACCCCGAGCACTGAGCACCCAGCACCCTGAGTACTGAGCAACCAGCACCCCGAGCACTGAGCACCCAGCACCCTGGGTACTGAGCTCCGAGCACCCCGAGCACTGAGCACCCAGCGCTCCGAGCACTGAGCACCGAGCACCCTGAGCACTGAGCACCCAGCACCCTGAGTACTGAGCAACCAGCACCCCGAGCACTGAGCACCCAGCACCCTGATCACTGAGCACCCAGCACACTGAGCACTGATCACCCAGCACACTGAGCACTGAGCACCCAGCACCCTGAGTACTGAGCACCCAGCACCCTGAGTACTGAGCACTCAGCACCCTGAGTACTGAGCACCGAGCACCCCAAGCACTGAGCACCCAGCACCCTGAGCACTGAGCACCCTGAGGTCTGAGCACCCAGCACCCTGAGCACTGAGCACCCAGCACCCTGAGTACTGAGCACCGATCACCCTGAGCACTGAGCACCCAGAACCCCGAGCACTGAGCACCCAGCACCCTGAGTACTGAGCACCCAGCACCCCGAGCACTGAGCACCCTGAGTACTGAGCACCGATCACCCTGAGCACTGAGCTCCCAGAACCCTGAGTACTGAGCACCCAGCACCGTGAACACTGAGCACCCAGCACCCTGAGTACTGAGCACCCAGCACCCTGAGCACTGAGCACCCAGCACCCTGAGTACTGAGCACCCAGCACCCTGAGCACTGAGCACCCAGCACGCTAAGTACTGAGCACCCAGCACCCCGAGCACTGAGCACCCAGCACCCCGAGAATGAGCACCCAGCACCCCGAGTACTGAGCACCGAGCACCCTGAGCACTGAGTACCCATCACGCTGAGCACTGAGCACCCAGCACCCTGAGTACTGAGCACCCAGCACCCTGAGTACTGAGCCCCGAGCACCCTGAGCACTGAGCAACCAGCACCCCGAGTACTGAGCACCCAGCACCCTGAGCACTGAGCACCCAGCACCTTGAGTACTGAGCACCCAGCACCCTGAGTACTGAACACCCAGCACCCTGAGCACTGAGCACTGAGCACCCTGAGCCCTGAGTACTGAGCACCGAGCACCCCGAGAACTGAGCACCCAGCACCCGGAGTACTGAGCACCCAGCACCCTGAGTACTGAGCACACAGCACCCCGAGAATGAGCACCCAGCACCCAGCGTACTGAGCACCGAGCACCCCGAGCACTGAGCACCCAGCACCCTGAGTACTGAGCACCCAGCACCCCGAGCACTGAGCACCCAGCACCCTGAGTACTGAGCACCCAGCGTACAGAGCACCGAGCACCGAGCACCCTGAGTACTGAGCACCCAGCAATCTGAGCACTGAGCACCCAGCACACTGAGCACTGAGCACCCAGCACCCCGAGCACTGAGCACCAAGCACCCCGAGCACTGAGCCTGAGCACCCTGAGTACTGAGCACTGAGCACCCTGAGTACTGAGCACCGAGCACCCTGAGTACTGAGCACCCAGCACCCCGAGCACTGAGCACCGAGCACCCTGAGTAGTGAGCACCCAGCACCCTGAGCACTGAGCACCCAGCACAACGAGTACTGAGCACCCAGCACCCTGATTACTGAGCACCAAGCACCCCGAGCACTGAGCACCCAGCACCCCGAGCACTGAGCACCCAGCACCCTGAGTACTAAGCACCCAGCACCCTGAGTACTGAGCACCCAGCACCCTGAGTACTGAGCACCCAGCACCACGAGCACTGAGCACCCAGCACCCTGATCACTGAGCACCCAGCACACTGAGCACTGATCACCCAGCACACTGAGCACTGAGCACCCAGCACCCTGAGTACTGAGCACCCAGCACCCTGAGTACTGAGCACTCAGCACCCTGAGTACTGAGCACCGAGCACCCCGAGCACTGAGCACCCAGCACCCTGAGCACTGAGCACCCTGAGGACTGAGCACCCAGCACCCTGAGCACTGAGCACCCAGCACCCTGAGTACTGAGCACCGATCACCCTGAGCACTGAGCACCCAGAACCCCGAGCACTGAGCACCCAGCACCCTGAGTACTGAGCACCCAGCACCCCGAGCACTGAGCACCCAACACCCTGAGCAATGAGCACCCTGAGTACTGAGCACCCAGCACCTTGAGCACTGAGCACCGAGCACCCCGAGAACTGAGCACCCAGCACCCTGAGTACTGAGCACCCAGCACCCTGCGTACTAAGCACCGAGCACCCTGAGTACTGAGCACCCAGCACCCTGAGCACTGAACATACAGCACCCTGAGTAATGAGCACCTTGAGCACTGAGCACCCAGCACCCTGAGTACTGAGCACCGAGCACCCCGAGCACTTAGCACCCAGCACCCCGAGCACTGAGCACCCAGCACCCCGAGCACTGAGCACCCAGCACCCTGAGCACTGAGCACCCAGCACCCTGAGCACTGAGCACACAGCACCCTGAGCACTGAGCACCCAGCACCCTGAGTACTGAGCACTGAGCACCCAGCACCCTGATTACTGAGCACTGAGCACCCAGCACACCGAGCACTGAGCACCCAGCACCCTGAGCACTGAGCACCCAGCTCCCGAGTACAGAGCACCCAGCACCCTGAGTACTGAGCACCCAGCACCCCGAGTACTGAGCAGCCAGCACCCCGAGTACTGAGCACCCAGCACCCTGAGTACTGAGCACCCAGCACCCTGAGCACTGAGCACCCAGCACCCCGAGCACTGAGCACCCAGCACCCTGAGTACTGAGCACCCAGCACCCTGAGCACTGAGCACCCAGCACCCTGAGCACTGAGCACCCAGCACCCTGAGCACTGAGCAGCCAGCACCCTGAGTAGTGAGCACCCAACGTACTGAGCACCGAGCACCCCGAGCGCTGAGCACCCAGCACCCTGAGTACTGAGCACCGATCACCCCGAGCACTGAGCACCCAGCACCCTGAGTACTGAGCTCCGAGCACCCCGAGCACTGAGCAACCAGCACCCTGAGTACTGAGCACCGATCACCCCAAGCACTGAGCACCCAGAACCCTGAGCACTGAGCACCCAGCACCCTGAGTACTGAGCACCCAGCACCCTGAGTACTGAGCACCGAGCACCCCGAGCACTGAGCAGCCAGCACCCTGAGTACTGAGCACCCAGCACCCTGAGTACTGAGCACCCAGCACCCTGAGTACTGAACACCCAGCACCCTGAGCACTGAGCACTGAGCACCCTGAGCACTGAGCACCCAGCACAATGAGCACTGAGCACCCAGCACCTTGAGTACTGAGCACCGAGCACCCCGAGCACTGAGCACCCAGCACCCTGAGTACTGAGCACCCAGCACCCTGAGCACTGAGCACCCAGCACCCTGAGCACTGAGCACCCAGCACCCCGAGCACTGATCACCCAGCACCCTGAGTACTGAGCACCTAGCACCCTGAGCACTGAGCACCCAGCACCCTGAGTACTGAGCACCCAGCGTACAGAGCACCGAGCACCGAGCACCCTGAGCACTGAGCACCCAGCACCCTGAGTACTGAGCACCCAGCACCCTGAGTACTGAGCACTCAGCACCCTGAGTACTGAGCACCGAGCACCCCAAGCACTGAGCACCCAGCACCCTGAGCACTGAGCACCCTGAGGTCTGAGCACCCAGCACCCTGAGCACTGAGCACCCAGCACCCTGAGTACTGAGCACCGATCACCCTGAGCACTGAGCACCCAGAACCCCGAGCACTGAGCACCCAGCACCCTGAGTACTGAGCACCCAGCACCCCGAGCACTGAGCACCCTGAGTACTGAGCACCGATCACCCTGAGCACTGAGCTCCCAGAACCCTGAGTACTGAGCACCCAGCACCGTGAACACTGAGCACCCAGCACCCTGAGTACTGAGCACCCAGCACCCTGAGCACTGAGCACCCAGCACCCTGAGTACTGAGCACCCAGCACCCTGAGCACTGAGCACCCAGCACGCTAAGTACTGAGCACCCAGCACCCCGAGCACTGAGCACCCAGCACCCCGAGAATGAGCACCCAGCACCCCGAGTACTGAGCACCGAGCACCCTGAGCACTGAGTACCCAGCACGCTGAGCACTGAGCACCCAGCACCCTGAGTACTGAGCACCCAGCACCCTGAGTACTGAGCCCCGAGCACCCTGAGCACTGAGCAACCAGCACCCCGAGTACTGAGCACCCAGCACCCTGAGCACTGAGCACCCAGCACCTTGAGTACTGAGCACCCAGCACCCTGAGTACTGAACACCCAGCACCCTGAGCACTGAGCACTGAGCACCCTGAGCCCTGAGTACTGAGCACCGAGCACCCCGAGAACTGAGCACCCAGCACCCGGAGTACTGAGCACCCAGCACCCTGAGTACTGAGCACACAGCACCCCGAGAATGAGCACCCAGCACCCAGCGTACTGAGCACCGAGCACCCCGAGCACTGAGCACCCAGCACCCTGAGTACTGAGCACCCAGCACCCCGAGCACTGAGCACCCAGCACCCTGAGTACTGAGCACCCAGCGTACAGAGCACCGAGCACCGAGCACCCTGAGTACTGAGCACCCAGCAATCTGAGCACTGAGCACCCAGCACACTGAGCACTGAGCACCCAGCACCCCGAGCACTGAGCACCAAGCACCCCGAGCACTGAGCCTGAGCACCCTGAGTACTGAGCACTGAGCACCCTGAGTACTGAGCACCGAGCACCCTGAGTACTGAGCACCCAGCACCCCGAGCACTGAGCACCGAGCACCCTGAGTAGTGAGCACCCAGCACCCTGAGCACTGAGCACCCAGCACAACGAGTACTGAGCACCCAGCACCCTGATTACTGAGCACCAAGCACCCCGAGCACTGAGCACCCAGCACCCCGAGCACTGAGCACCCAGCACCCTGAGTACTAAGCACCCAGCACCCTGAGTACTGAGCACCCAGCACCCTGAGTACTGAGCACCCAGCACCACGAGCACTGAGCACCCAGCACCCTGATCACTGAGCACCCAGCACACTGAGCACTGATCACCCAGCACACTGAGCACTGAGCACCCAGCACCCTGAGTACTGAGCACCCAGCACCCTGAGTACTGAGCACTCAGCACCCTGAGTACTGAGCACCGAGCACCCCGAGCACTGAGCACCCAGCACCCTGAGCACTGAGCACCCTGAGGACTGAGCACCCAGCACCCTGAGCACTGAGCACCCAGCACCCTGAGTACTGAGCACCGATCACCCTGAGCACTGAGCACCCAGAACCCCGAGCACTGAGCACCCAGCACCCTGAGTACTGAGCACCCAGCACCCCGAGCACTGAGCACCCAACACCCTGAGCAATGAGCACCCTGAGTACTGAGCACCCAGCACCTTGAGCACTGAGCACCGAGCACCCCGAGAACTGAGCACCCAGCACCCTGAGTACTGAGCACCCAGCACCCTGCGTACTAAGCACCGAGCACCCTGAGTACTGAGCACCCAGCACCCTGAGCACTGAACATACAGCACCCTGAGTAATGAGCACCTTGAGCACTGAGCACCCAGCACCCTGAGTACTGAGCACCGAGCACCCCGAGCACTTAGCACCCAGCACCCCGAGCACTGAGCACCCAGCACCCCGAGCACTGAGCACCCAGCACCCTGAGCACTGAGCACCCAGCACCCTGAGCACTGAGCACACAGCACCCTGAGCACTGAGCACCCAGCACCCTGAGTACTGAGCACTGATCACCCAGCACCCTGATTACTGAGCACTGAGCACCCAGCACACCGAGCACTGAGCACCCAGCACCCTGAGCACTGAGCACCCAGCTCCCGAGTACAGAGCACCCAGCACCCTGAGTACTGAGCACCCAGCACCCCGAGTACTGAGCACCCAGCACCCCGAGTACTGAGCACCCAGCACCCTGAGTACTGAGCACCCAGCACCCTGAGCACTGAGCACCCAGCACCCCGAGCACTGAGCACCCAGCACCCTGAGTACTGAGCACCCAGCACCCTGAGCACTGAGCACCCAGCACCCTGAGCACTGAGCACCCAGCACCCTGAGCACTGAGCAGCCAGCACCCTGAGTAGTGAGCACCCAACGTACTGAGCACCGAGCACCCCGAGCGCTGAGCACCCAGCACCCTGAGTACTGAGCACCGATCACCCCGAGCACTGAGCACCCAGCACCCTGAGTACTGAGCTCCGAGCACCCCGAGCACTGAGCAACCAGCACCCTGAGTACTGAGCACCGATCACCCCAAGCACTGAGCACCCAGAACCCTGAGCACTGAGCACCCAGCACCCTGAGTACTGAGCACCCAGCACCCTGAGTACTGAGCACCGAGCACCCCGAGCACTGAGCAGCCAGCACCCTGAGTACTGAGCACCCAGCACCCTGAGTACTGAGCACCCAGCACCCTGAGTACTGAACACCCAGCACCCTGAGCACTGAGCACTGAGCACCCTGAGCACTGAGCACCCAGCACAATGAGCACTGAGCACCCAGCACCTTGAGTACTGAGCACCGAGCACCCCGAGCACTGAGCACCCAGCACCCTGAGTACTGAGCACCCAGCACCCTGAGCACTGAGCACCCAGCACCCTGAGCACTGAGCACCCAGCACCCCGAGCACTGATCACCCAGCACCCTGAGTTCTGAGCACCTAGCACCCTGAGCACTGAGCACCCAGCACCCTGAGTACTGAGCACCCAGCACCCTGAGTACTGAGCAACCAGCACCCTGAGCACTGAGCACTGAGCACCCAGCACCCTGAGCACTGAGCACCCAGCACCCCGAGCACTGAACACCCAGGACCCCGAGCACTGAGCACCCAGCACTCTGAGCACTGAGCACCCTGTGGACTGAACACCCAGCACCCTGAGCACTGAGCACCCAGCACCCTGAGTACTGAGCACCGATCACCCTGAGCACTGAGCACCCAGCACCCTGAGTACTGAGATCCCAGCACCCCGAGCACTGAGCACCCAGTACCCTGAGTACTGAGCACCCTGAGTACTGAGCACCGATCACCCTGAGCACTGAGCTCCCAGCACCCTGAGTACTGAGCACCCAGCACCCTGAGCACTGAGCACCCAGCACCCTGAGTACTGAGCACCCAGCACCCTGAGCACTGAGCACCCAGCACCCTGAGTACTGAGCACCCAGCACCCTGAGCACTGAGCACCCAGCACCCTGAGTACTGAGCACCCAGCACCCTGAGCACTGAGCACCCTGCACCCCGAGAATGAGCACCCAGCACCCCGAGTACTGAGCACCGAGCACCCTGAGCACTGAGTACCCAGCACCCTGAGCACTGAGCACCCAGCACCCTGAGTACTGAGCACCCAGCACCCTGAGTACTGAGCACCCAGCACCCTGAGCACTGAGCACCGAGCACCCAGAGTACTGAGCACCCAGCCCCCTGAGTACTGAGCACCGAGCACCCTGAGTACTGAACACCCAGCACCCTGAGCACTGAGCAGTGAGCACCCTGAGCACTGAGTACTGAGCACCGAGCACCCCGAGCACTGAGCACCCAGCACCCGGAGTACTGAGCACCCAGCACCCTGAGTACTAAGCACCGAGCACCCTGAGTACTGAGCACCCAGCACCCTGAACACTGAACATACAGCACCCTGAGTACTGAGCACCGAGCACCCCGAGCACTCAGCACCCAGCACCCCGAGCACTGAGCACCCAGCACCCCGAGCACTGAGCACCCAGCACCCTGAGCGCTGAGCACCCAGCACCCTGAGTACTGAGCACCCAGTACCCTGAGCACTGAGTACCCAGCACACTGAGCACTGAGCACACAGCACCCTGAGCAGTGAGCACCCTGTACCCTGAGCACTGAGCACCCAGCACCCTGAGTACTGAGCACCCAGTACCCTGAGCACTGAGTACCCAGCACCCTGAGCACTGAGCACCCAGCACCCTGAGCAGTGAGCACCCAGCACCCTGAGCACTGAGCACCCAGCACCCTGAGTACTGAGCACTGAGCACCCAGCACCCGAGCACTGAGCACCCAGCACCCTGAGCACTGAGCACCCAGCACCCGAGTACTGAGCACCCAGCACCCTGAGTACTGAGCACCCAGCTACCTGAGTACTGAGCACCCAGCACCCTGAGTACTGAGCACCCAACACCCTGAGTACTGAGCACCCAGCACCCTGAGCACTGAGCACCCAGCACCCCGAGCACTGAGCACCCAGCACCCTGAGTACTGAGCACCCAGCACCCTGAGCACTGAGCACCCAGCACCCTGAGCACTGAGCACCCAGCACCCTGAGCACTGAGCACACAGCACCCTGAGTACTGAGCACCCAGGACCCTGAGTAATGAGCACTGAGCACGCAGCACCCCGAGCACTGAGCACCCAGCACCCTGAGTACTGAGCACTGAGCACCCAGCACCCGAGTACTGAGCACCCAGCACAATGAGTACAGAGCACCCAGCACCCTGAATACTGAGCACCCAGCACCCCGAGTACTGAGCACCCAGCACCCTGAGTACTGAGCACCCAGCACCCTGAGAACTGAGCACCCAGAACCCCGAGCACTGAGCACCCAGCACCCTGAGTACTGAGCACCCAGCACCCTGAGTACTGAGCACCCAGCACCCCGAGCACTGAGCACCCTGAGTACTGAGCACCGATCACCCTGAGCACTGAGCTCCCAGAACCCTGAGTACTGAGCACCCAGCACCGTGAACACTGAGCACCCAGCACCCTGAGTACTGAGCACCCAGCACCCTGAGCACTGAGCACCCAGCACCCTGAGTACTGAGCACCCAGCACCCTGAGCACTGAGCACCCAGCACGCTAAGTACTGAGCACCCAGCACCCCGAGCACTGAGCACCCAGCACCCCGAGAATGAGCACCCAGCACCCCGAGTACTGAGCACCGAGCACCCTGAGCACTGAGTACCCAGCACGCTGAGCACTGAGCACCCAGCACCCTGAGTACTGAGCACCCAGCACCCTGAGTACTGAGCCCCGAGCACCCTGAGCACTGAGCAACCAGCACCCCGAGTACTGAGCACCCAGCACCCTGAGCACTGAGCACCCAGCACCTTGAGTACTGAGCACCCAGCACCCTGAGTACTGAACACCCAGCACCCTGAGCACTGAGCACTGAGCACCCTGAGCCCTGAGTACTGAGCACCGAGCACCCCGAGAACTGAGCACCCAGCACCCGGAGTACTGAGCACCCAGCACCCTGAGTACTGAGCACACAGCACCCCGAGAATGAGCACCCAGCACCCAGCGTACTGAGCACCGAGCACCCCGAGCACTGAGCACCCAGCACCCTGAGTACTGAGCACCCAGCACCCCGAGCACTGAGCACCCAGCACCCTGAGTACTGAGCACCCAGCGTACAGAGCACCGAGCACCGAGCACCCTGAGTACTGAGCACCCAGCAATCTGAGCACTGAGCACCCAGCACACTGAGCACTGAGCACCCAGCACCCCGAGCACTGAGCACCAAGCACCCCGAGCACTGAGCCTGAGCACCCTGAGTACTGAGCACTGAGCACCCTGAGTACTGAGCACCGAGCACCCTGAGTACTGAGCACCCAGCACCCCGAGCACTGAGCACCGAGCACCCTGAGTAGTGAGCACCCAGCACCCTGAGCACTGAGCACCCAGCACAACGAGTACTGAGCACCCAGCACCCTGATTACTGAGCACCAAGCACCCCGAGCACTGAGCACCCAGCACCCCGAGCACTGAGCACCCAGCACCCTGAGTACTAAGCACCCAGCACCCTGAGTACTGAGCACCCAGCACCCTGAGTACTGAGCACCCAGCACCACGAGCACTGAGCACCCAGCACCCTGATCACTGAGCACCCAGCACACTGAGCACTGATCACCCAGCACACTGAGCACTGAGCACCCAGCACCCTGAGTACTGAGCACCCAGCACCCTGAGTACTGAGCACTCAGCACCCTGAGTACTGAGCACCGAGCACCCCGAGCACTGAGCACCCAGCACCCTGAGCACTGAGCACCCTGAGGACTGAGCACCCAGCACCCTGAGCACTGAGCACCCAGCACCCTGAGTACTGAGCACCGATCACCCTGAGCACTGAGCACCCAGAACCCCGAGCACTGAGCACCCAGCACCCTGAGTACTGAGCACCCAGCACCCCGAGCACTGAGCACCCAACACCCTGAGCAATGAGCACCCTGAGTACTGAGCACCCAGCACCTTGAGCACTGAGCACCGAGCACCCCGAGAACTGAGCACCCAGCACCCTGAGTACTGAGCACCCAGCACCCTGCGTACTAAGCACCGAGCACCCTGAGTACTGAGCACCCAGCACCCTGAGCACTGAACATACAGCACCCTGAGTAATGAGCACCTTGAGCACTGAGCACCCAGCACCCTGAGTACTGAGCACCGAGCACCCCGAGCACTTAGCACCCAGCACCCCGAGCACTGAGCACCCAGCACCCCGAGCACTGAGCACCCAGCACCCTGAGCACTGAGCACCCAGCACCCTGAGCACTGAGCACACAGCACCCTGAGCACTGAGCACCCAGCACCCTGAGTACTGAGCACTGATCACCCAGCACCCTGATTACTGAGCACTGAGCACCCAGCACACCGAGCACTGAGCACCCAGCACCCTGAGCACTGAGCACCCAGCTCCCGAGTACAGAGCACCCAGCACCCTGAGTACTGAGCACCCAGCACCCCGAGTACTGAGCACCCAGCACCCCGAGTACTGAGCACCCAGCACCCTGAGTACTGAGCACCCAGCACCCTGAGCACTGAGCACCCAGCACCCCGAGCACTGAGCACCCAGCACCCTGAGTACTGAGCACCCAGCACCCTGAGCACTGAGCACCCAGCACCCTGAGCACTGAGCACCCAGCACCCTGAGCACTGAGCAGCCAGCACCCTGAGTAGTGAGCACCCAACGTACTGAGCACCGAGCACCCCGAGCGCTGAGCACCCAGCACCCTGAGTACTGAGCACCGATCACCCCGAGCACTGAGCACCCAGCACCCTGAGTACTGAGCTCCGAGCACCCCGAGCACTGAGCAACCAGCACCCTGAGTACTGAGCACCGATCACCCCAAGCACTGAGCACCCAGAACCCTGAGCACTGAGCACCCAGCACCCTGAGTACTGAGCACCCAGCACCCTGAGTACTGAGCACCGAGCACCCCGAGCACTGAGCAGCCAGCACCCTGAGTACTGAGCACCCAGCACCCTGAGTACTGAGCACCCAGCACCCTGAGTACTGAACACCCAGCACCCTGAGCACTGAGCACTGAGCACCCTGAGCACTGAGCACCCAGCACAATGAGCACTGAGCACCCAGCACCTTGAGTACTGAGCACCGAGCACCCCGAGCACTGAGCACCCAGCACCCTGAGTACTGAGCACCCAGCACCCTGAGCACTGAGCACCCAGCACCCTGAGCACTGAGCACCCAGCACCCCGAGCACTGATCACCCAGCACCCTGAGTTCTGAGCACCTAGCACCCTGAGCACTGAGCACCCAGCACCCTGAGTACTGAGCACCCAGCACCCTGAGTACTGAGCAACCAGCACCCTGAGCACTGAGCACTGAGCACCCAGCACCCTGAGCACTGAGCACCCAGCACCCCGAGCACTGAACACCCAGGACCCCGAGCACTGAGCACCCAGCACTCTGAGCACTGAGCACCCTGTGGACTGAACACCCAGCACCCTGAGCACTGAGCACCCAGCACCCTGAGTACTGAGCACCGATCACCCTGAGCACTGAGCACCCAGCACCCTGAGTACTGAGATCCCAGCACCCCGAGCACTGAGCACCCAGTACCCTGAGTACTGAGCACCCTGAGTACTGAGCACCGATCACCCTGAGCACTGAGCTCCCAGCACCCTGAGTACTGAGCACCCAGCACCCTGAGCACTGAGCACCCAGCACCCTGAGTACTGAGCACCCAGCACCCTGAGCACTGAGCACCCAGCACCCTGAGTACTGAGCACCCAGCACCCTGAGCACTGAGCACCCAGCACCCTGAGTACTGAGCACCCAGCACCCTGAGCACTGAGCACCCTGCACCCCGAGAATGAGCACCCAGCACCCCGAGTACTGAGCACCGAGCACCCTGAGCACTGAGTACCCAGCACCCTGAGCACTGAGCACCCAGCACCCTGAGTACTGAGCACCCAGCACCCTGAGTACTGAGCACCCAGCACCCTGAGCACTGAGCACCGAGCACCCAGAGTACTGAGCACCCAGCCCCCTGAGTACTGAGCACCGAGCACCCTGAGTACTGAACACCCAGCACCCTGAGCACTGAGCAGTGAGCACCCTGAGCACTGAGTACTGAGCACCGAGCACCCCGAGCACTGAGCACCCAGCACCCGGAGTACTGAGCACCCAGCACCCTGAGTACTAAGCACCGAGCACCCTGAGTACTGAGCACCCAGCACCCTGAACACTGAACATACAGCACCCTGAGTACTGAGCACCGAGCACCCCGAGCACTCAGCACCCAGCACCCCGAGCACTGAGCACCCAGCACCCCGAGCACTGAGCACCCAGCACCCTGAGCGCTGAGCACCCAGCACCCTGAGTACTGAGCACCCAGTACCCTGAGCACTGAGTACCCAGCACACTGAGCACTGAGCACACAGCACCCTGAGCAGTGAGCACCCTGTACCCTGAGCACTGAGCACCCAGCACCCTGAGTACTGAGCACCCAGTACCCTGAGCACTGAGTACCCAGCACCCTGAGCACTGAGCACCCAGCACCCTGAGCAGTGAGCACCCAGCACCCTGAGCACTGAGCACCCAGCACCCTGAGTACTGAGCACTGAGCACCCAGCACCCGAGCACTGAGCACCCAGCACCCTGAGCACTGAGCACCCAGCACCCGAGTACTGAGCACCCAGCACCCTGAGTACTGAGCACCCAGCTACCTGAGTACTGAGCACCCAGCACCCTGAGTACTGAGCACCCAACACCCTGAGTACTGAGCACCCAGCACCCTGAGCACTGAGCACCCAGCACCCCGAGCACTGAGCACCCAGCACCCTGAGTACTGAGCACCCAGCACCCTGAGCACTGAGCACCCAGCACCCTGAGCACTGAGCACCCAGCACCCTGAGCACTGAGCACACAGCACCCTGAGTACTGAGCACCCAGGACCCTGAGTAATGAGCACTGAGCACGCAGCACCCCGAGCACTGAGCACCCAGCACCCTGAGTACTGAGCACTGAGCACCCAGCACCCGAGTACTGAGCACCCAGCACAATGAGTACAGAGCACCCAGCACCCTGAATACTGAGCACCCAGCACCCCGAGTACTGAGCACCCAGCACCCTGAGTACTGAGCACCCAGCACCCTGAGAACTGAGCACCCAGAACCCCGAGCACTGAGCACCCAGCACCCTGAGTACTGAGCACCCAGCACCCTGAGCACTGAGCAAACAGCATCCTGAGCACTGAGCACGCAGCACCCTGAGTAGTGAGCACCCAACGTACTGAGCACCGAGCACCCCGAGCACTGAGCACCCAGCACCCGGAGTACTGAGCACCCAGCACCATGAGTACTAAGCACCGAGCAACCTGAGTACTGAGCACCCAGCACCCTGAGCACTGAACACAGAGCACTCTGAGTACTGAGCACCCAGCACTCTGAGCACTGAGCACCCAGCACCCTGAGTACTAAGCACCCAGCACCCTGAGTACTGAGCACCCTGCACCCTGAGTACTGAGCACCCAGCACACTGAGTACAGAGCACCCAGCGTACTGAGCACCGAGCACCCCGAGCACTGAGCACCCAGCACCCTGAGTACTGAGCACCCAGCATACTGAGCACCGAGCACAAAGCACCCTGAGTACTGAGCACCCAGCACCCTGAGCACTGAGCACCCAGCACCCTGAGCACTGAGCCCCCAGCACCCTGAGTACTGAGCACCCAACGTACTGAGCACCGAGCACCCTGAGCACTGAACACCCAGCACCCTGAGTACTGAGCACCCAGCACCCTGAGCAATGAGCACCCTGAGTACTGAGCACCCAGCACCTTGAGCACTGAGCACCGAGCACCCCGAGCACTGAGCACCCAGCACCCGGAGTACTGAGCACCCAGCACCCTGAGCACTGAACACACAGCACCCCAAGCACTGAGCACCCAGCACCCCGAGCACTGAGCACCCACCACCCCGAGCACTGAGCACCCAGCACCCTGAGTACTGAGCACCCAGCACCCTGAGTACTGAGCACCCAGCACCCTGAGCACTGAACATACAGCACCCTGAGTACTGAGCACCGAGCACCCCGAGCACTCAGCACCCAGCACCCCGAGCACTGAGCACCCAGCACCCCGAGCACTGAGCACCCAGCACCCTGAGCGCTGAGCACCCAGCACCCTGAGTACTGAGCACCCAGTACCCTGAGCACTGAGTACCCAGCACACTGAGCACTGAGCACACAGCACCCTGAGCAGTGAGCACCCTGTACCCTGAGCACTGAGCACCCAGCACCCTGAGTACTGAGCACCCAGTACCCTGAGCACTGAGTACCCAGCACCCTGAGCACTGAGCACCCAGCACCCTGAGCAGTGAGCACCCAGCACCCTGAGCACTGAGCACCCAGCACCCTGAGTACTGAGCACTGAGCACCCAGCACCCGAGCACTGAGCACCCAGCACCCTGAGCACTGAGCACCCAGCACCCGAGTACTGAGCACCCAGCACCCTGAGTACTGAGCACCCAGCTACCTGAGTACTGAGCACCCAGCACCCTGAGTACTGAGCACCCAACACCCTGAGTACTGAGCACCCAGCACCCTGAGCACTGAGCACCCAGCACCCCGAGCACTGAGCACCCAGCACCCTGAGTACTGAGCACCCAGCACCCTGAGCACTGAGCACCCAGCACCCTGAGCACTGAGCACCCAGCACCCTGAGCACTGAGCACACAGCACCCTGAGTACTGAGCACCCAGGACCCTGAGTAATGAGCACTGAGCACGCAGCACCCCGAGCACTGAGCACCCAGCACCCTGAGTACTGAGCACTGAGCACCCAGCACCCGAGTACTGAGCACCCAGCACAATGAGTACAGAGCACCCAGCACCCTGAATACTGAGCACCCAGCACCCCGAGTACTGAGCACCCAGCACCCTGAGTACTGAGCACCCAGCACCCTGAGAACTGAGCACCCAGAACCCCGAGCACTGAGCACCCAGCACCCTGAGTACTGAGCACCCAGCACCCTGAGCACTGAGCAAACAGCATCCTGAGCACTGAGCACGCAGCACCCTGAGTAGTGAGCACCCAACGTACTGAGCACCGAGCACCCCGAGCACTGAGCACCCAGCACCCGGAGTACTGAGCACCCAGCACCATGAGTACTAAGCACCGAGCAACCTGAGTACTGAGCACCCAGCACCCTGAGCACTGAACACAGAGCACTCTGAGTACTGAGCACCCAGCACTCTGAGCACTGAGCACCCAGCACCCTGAGTACTAAGCACCCAGCACCCTGAGTACTGAGCACCCTGCACCCTGAGTACTGAGCACCCAGCACACTGAGTACAGAGCACCCAGCGTACTGAGCACCGAGCACCCCGAGCACTGAGCACCCAGCACCCTGAGTACTGAGCACCCAGCATACTGAGCACCGAGCACAAAGCACCCTGAGTACTGAGCACCCAGCACCCTGAGCACTGAGCACCCAGCACCCTGAGCACTGAGCCCCCAGCACCCTGAGTACTGAGCACCCAACGTACTGAGCACCGAGCACCCTGAGCACTGAACACCCAGCACCCTGAGTACTGAGCACCCAGCACCCTGAGCAATGAGCACCCTGAGTACTGAGCACCCAGCACCTTGAGCACTGAGCACCGAGCACCCCGAGCACTGAGCACCCAGCACCCGGAGTACTGAGCACCCAGCACCCTGAGCACTGAACACACAGCACCCCAAGCACTGAGCACCCAGCACCCCGAGCACTGAGCACCCACCACCCCGAGCACTGAGCACCCAGCACCCTGAGTACTGAGCACCCAGCACCCTGAGTACTGAGCACCCAGCACCCTGAGCACTGAACATACAGCACCCTGAGTACTGAGCACCGAGCACCCCGAGCACTCAGCACCCAGCACCCCGAGCACTGAGCACCCAGCACCCCGAGCACTGAGCACCCAGCACCCTGAGCGCTGAGCACCCAGCACCCTGAGTACTGAGCACCCAGTACCCTGAGCACTGAGTACCCAGCACACTGAGCACTGAGCACACAGCACCCTGAGCAGTGAGCACCCTGTACCCTGAGCACTGAGCACCCAGCACCCTGAGTACTGAGCACCCAGTACCCTGAGCACTGAGTACCCAGCACCCTGAGCACTGAGCACCCAGCACCCTGAGCAGTGAGCACCCAGCACCCTGAGCACTGAGCACCCAGCACCCTGAGTACTGAGCACTGAGCACCCAGCACCCGAGCACTGAGCACCCAGCACCCTGAGCACTGAGCACCCAGCACCCGAGTACTGAGCACCCAGCACCCTGAGTACTGAGCACCCAGCTACCTGAGTACTGAGCACCCAGCACCCTGAGTACTGAGCACCCAACACCCTGAGTACTGAGCACCCAGCACCCTGAGCACTGAGCACCCAGCACCCCGAGCACTGAGCACCCAGCACCCTGAGTACTGAGCACCCAGCACCCTGAGCACTGAGCACCCAGCACCCTGAGCACTGAGCACCCAGCACCCTGAGCACTGAGCACACAGCACCCTGAGTACTGAGCACCCAGGACCCTGAGTAATGAGCACTGAGCACGCAGCACCCCGAGCACTGAGCACCCAGCACCCTGAGTACTGAGCACTGAGCACCCAGCACCCGAGTACTGAGCACCCAGCACAATGAGTACAGAGCACCCAGCACCCTGAATACTGAGCACCCAGCACCCCGAGTACTGAGCACCCAGCACCCTGAGTACTGAGCACCCAGCACCCTGAGAACTGAGCACCCAGAACCCCGAGCACTGAGCACCCAGCACCCTGAGTACTGAGCACCCAGCACCCTGAGCACTGAGCAAACAGCATCCTGAGCACTGAGCACGCAGCACCCTGAGTAGTGAGCACCCAACGTACTGAGCACCGAGCACCCCGAGCACTGAGCACCCAGCACCCGGAGTACTGAGCACCCAGCACCATGAGTACTAAGCACCGAGCAACCTGAGTACTGAGCACCCAGCACCCTGAGCACTGAACACAGAGCACTCTGAGTACTGAGCACCCAGCACTCTGAGCACTGAGCACCCAGCACCCTGAGTACTAAGCACCCAGCACCCTGAGTACTGAGCACCCTGCACCCTGAGTACTGAGCACCCAGCACACTGAGTACAGAGCACCCAGCGTACTGAGCACCGAGCACCCCGAGCACTGAGCACCCAGCACCCTGAGTACTGAGCACCCAGCATACTGAGCACCGAGCACAAAGCACCCTGAGTACTGAGCACCCAGCACCCTGAGCACTGAGCACCCAGCACCCTGAGCACTGAGCCCCCAGCACCCTGAGTACTGAGCACCCAACGTACTGAGCACCGAGCACCCTGAGCACTGAACACCCAGCACCCTGAGTACTGAGCACCCAGCACCCTGAGCAATGAGCACCCTGAGTACTGAGCACCCAGCACCTTGAGCACTGAGCACCGAGCACCCCGAGCACTGAGCACCCAGCACCCGGAGTACTGAGCACCCAGCACCCTGAGCACTGAACACACAGCACCCCAAGCACTGAGCACCCAGCACCCCGAGCACTGAGCACCCACCACCCCGAGCACTGAGCACCCAGCACCCGAGTACTGAGCACCCAGCACAATGAGTACAGAGCACCCAGCACCCTGAATACTGAGCACCCAGCACCCCGAGTACTGAGCACCCAGCACCCTGAGTACTGAGCACCCAGCACCCTGAGAACTGAGCACCCAGAACCCCGAGCACTGAGCACCCAGCACCCTGAGTACTGAGCACCCAGCACCCTGAGCACTGAGCAAACAGCATCCTGAGCACTGAGCACGCAGCACCCTGAGTAGTGAGCACCCAACGTACTGAGCACCGAGCACCCCGAGCACTGAGCACCCAGCACCCGGAGTACTGAGCACCCAGCACCATGAGTACTAAGCACCGAGCAACCTGAGTACTGAGCACCCAGCACCCTGAGCACTGAACACAGAGCACTCTGAGTACTGAGCACCCAGCACTCTGAGCACTGAGCACCCAGCACCCTGAGTACTAAGCACCCAGCACCCTGAGTACTGAGCACCCTGCACCCTGAGTACTGAGCACCCAGCACACTGAGTACAGAGCACCCAGCGTACTGAGCACCGAGCACCCCGAGCACTGAGCACCCAGCACCCTGAGTACTGAGCACCCAGCATACTGAGCACCGAGCACAAAGCACCCTGAGTACTGAGCACCCAGCACCCTGAGCACTGAGCACCCAGCACCCTGAGCACTGAGCCCCCAGCACCCTGAGTACTGAGCACCCAACGTACTGAGCACCGAGCACCCTGAGCACTGAACACCCAGCACCCTGAGTACTGAGCACCCAGCACCCTGAGCAATGAGCACCCTGAGTACTGAGCACCCAGCACCTTGAGCACTGAGCACCGAGCACCCCGAGCACTGAGCACCCAGCACCCGGAGTACTGAGCACCCAGCACCCTGAGCACTGAACACACAGCACCCCAAGCACTGAGCACCCAGCACCCCGAGCACTGAGCACCCACCACCCCGAGCACTGAGCACCCAGCACCCTGAGTACTGAGCACCCAGCACCCTGAGTACTGAGCACCCAGCACCCTGAGCACTGAGTACCCAGCACCCTGAGCACTGAGCACCCAGCACCCTGAGCACTGAGCACACAGCACCCTGAGCACTGAGCACCCAGCACCCTGAATACTGAGCACTGAGCACCCAGCACCCTGAGTACTGAGCACTGAGCACCCAGCACACTGAGCACTGAGCACCCAGCACCCTGAGCACTGAGCACCCAGCTCCCGAGTACAGAGCACCCAGCACCCTGAGTACTGAGCACCCAGCAACCCGAGTACTGAGCACCCAGCACCCCGAGAACTGAGCACCCAGCACCCTGAGTACTGAGCACCCAGCACCCCGAGCACTGAGCACCCAGCACCCCGAGCACTGAGCACCCAGCACCCTGAGTACTGAGCACCCAGCACCCTGAGCACTGAGCACCCAGCACCCTGAGCACTGAGCACCCAGCTCCCTGAGCACTGAGCACCCAGCACCCTGAATAGTGAGCACCCAACGTACTGAGCACCGAGCACCCCGAGCACTGAGCACCCAGCACCCTGAGTACTGAGCACCGATCACCCCGAGCACTGAGCACCCAGCACCCTGAGTACTGAGCTCCGAGCACCCCGAGCACTGAGCACCCAGCACCCTGAGTACTGAGCACCGATCACCCCGAGCACTGAGCACCCAGCACCCTGAGCACTGAGCACCCAGCACCCCGAGAATGAGCACCCAGCACCCCGAGTACTGAGCACCGAGCACCCTAAGCACTGAGTACCCAGCACCCTGAGCACTGAGCACCCAGCACCCTGAGTATTGAGCACCCAACGTACTGAGCACCGAGCACCCTGAGCACTGAGCACCCAGCACCCTGAGTACTGAGCACCCAGCACCACGAGCACTGAGCACCCAGCACCCTGAGCACTGAGCACCCAGCACCCTGAGTACTGAGCACCCAGCACCCTGAGCACTGAGCACCCTGCACCCCGAGAATGAGCACCCAGCACCCCGAGTACTGAGCACCGAGCACCCTGAGCACTGAGTACCCAGCACCCTGAGCACTGAGCACCCAGCACCCTGAGTACTGAGCACCCAGCACCCTGAGTACTGAGCACCCAGCACCCTGAGCACTGAGCACCGAGCACCCAGAGTACTGAGCACCCAGCCCCCTGAGTACTGAGCACCGAGCACCCTGAGTACTGAACACCCAGCACCCTGAGCACTGAGCAGTGAGCACCCTGAGCACTGAGTACTGAGCACCGAGCACCCCGAGCACTGAGCACCCAGCACCCGGAGTACTGAGCACCCAGCACCCTGAGTACTAAGCACCGAGCACCCTGAGTACTGAGCACCCAGCACCCTGAACACTGAACATACAGCACCCTGAGTACTGAGCACCGAGCACCCCGAGCACTCAGCACCCAGCACCCCGAGCACTGAGCACCCAGCACCCCGAGCACTGAGCACCCAGCACCCTGAGCGCTGAGCACCCAGCACCCTGAGTACTGAGCACCCAGTACCCTGAGCACTGAGTACCCAGCACACTGAGCACTGAGCACACAGCACCCTGAGCAGTGAGCACCCTGTACCCTGAGCACTGAGCACCCAGCACCCTGAGTACTGAGCACCCAGTACCCTGAGCACTGAGTACCCAGCACCCTGAGCACTGAGCACCCAGCACCCTGAGCAGTGAGCACCCAGCACCCTGAGCACTGAGCACCCAGCACCCTGAGTACTGAGCACTGAGCACCCAGCACCCGAGCACTGAGCACCCAGCACCCTGAGCACTGAGCACCCAGCACCCGAGTACTGAGCACCCAGCACCCTGAGTACTGAGCACCCAGCTACCTGAGTACTGAGCACCCAGCACCCTGAGTACTGAGCACCCAACACCCTGAGTACTGAGCACCCAGCACCCTGAGCACTGAGCACCCAGCACCCCGAGCACTGAGCACCCAGCACCCTGAGTACTGAGCACCCAGCACCCTGAGCACTGAGCACCCAGCACCCTGAGCACTGAGCACCCAGCACCCTGAGCACTGAGCACACAGCACCCTGAGTACTGAGCACCCAGGACCCTGAGTACTGAGCACTGAGCACGCAGCACCCCGAGCACTGAGCACCCAGCACCCTGAGTACTGAGCACTGAGCACCCAGCACCCGAGTACTGAGCACCCAGCACAATGAGTACAGAGCACCCAGCACCCTGAATACTGAGCACCCAGCACCCCGAGTACTGAGCACCCAGCACCCTGAGTACTGAGCACCCAGCACCCTGAGAACTGAGCACCCAGAACCCCGAGCACTGAGCACCCAGCACCCTGAGTACTGAGCACCCAGCACCCTGAGCACTGAGCAAACAGCATCCTGAGCACTGAGCACGCAGCACCCTGAGTAGTGAGCACCCAACGTACTGAGCACCGAGCACCCCGAGCACTGAGCACCCAGCACCCGGAGTACTGAGCACCCAGCACCATGAGTACTAAGCACCGAGCAACCTGAGTACTGAGCACCCAGCACCCTGAGCACTGAACACAGAGCACTCTGAGTACTGAGCACCCAGCACTCTGAGCACTGAGCACCAAGCACCCTGAGTACTAAGCACCCAGCACCCTGAGTACTGAGCACCCTGCACCCTGAGTACTGAGCACCCAGCACACTGAGTACAGAGCACCCAGCGTACTGAGCACCGAGCACCCCGAGCACTGAGCACCCAGCACCCTGAGTACTGAGCACCCAGCATACTGAGCACCGAGCACAAAGCACCCTGAGTACTGAGCACCCAGCACCCTGAGCACTGAGCACCCAGCACCCTGAGCACTGAGCCCCCAGCACCCTGAGTACTGAGCACCCAACGTACTGAGCACCGAGCACCCTGAGCACTGAACACCCAGCACCCTGAGTACTGAGCACCCAGCACCCTGAGCAATGAGCACCCTGAGTACTGAGCACCCAGCACCTTGAGCACTGAGCACCGAGCACCCCGAGCACTGAGCACCCAGCACCCGGAGTACTGAGCACCCAGCACCCTGAGCACTGAACACACAGCACCCCAAGCACTGAGCACCCAGCACCCCGAGCACTGAGCACCCACCACCCCGAGCACTGAGCACCCAGCACCCTGAGTACTGAGCACCCAGCACCCTGAGTACTGAGCACCCAGCACCCTGAGCACTGAGTACCCAGCACCCTGAGCACTGAGCACCCAGCACCCTGAGCACTGAGCACACAGCACCCTGAGCACTGAGCACCCAGCACCCTGAATACTGAGCACTGAGCACCCAGCACCCTGAGTACTGAGCACTGAGCACCCAGCACACTGAGCACTGAGCACCCAGCACCCTGAGCACTGAGCACCCAGCTCCCGAGTACAGAGCACCCAGCACCCTGAGTACTGAGCACCCAGCAACCCGAGTACTGAGCACCCAGCACCCCGAGAACTGAGCACCCAGCACCCTGAGTACTGAGCACCCAGCACCCCGAGCACTGAGCACCCAGCACCCCGAGCACTGAGCACCCAGCACCCTGAGTACTGAGCACCCAGCACCCTGAGCACTGAGCACCCAGCACCCTGAGCACTGAGCACCCAGCTCCCTGAGCACTGAGCACCCAGCACCCTGAATAGTGAGCACCCAACGTACTGAGCACCGAGCACCCCGAGCACTGAGCACCCAGCACCCTGAGTACTGAGCACCGATCACCCCGAGCACTGAGCACCCAGCACCCTGAGTACTGAGCTCCGAGCACCCCGAGCACTGAGCACCCAGCACCCTGAGTACTGAGCACCGATCACCCCGAGCACTGAGCACCCAGCACCCTGAGCACTGAGCACCCAGCACCCCGAGAATGAGCACCCAGCACCCCGAGTACTGAGCACCGAGCACCCTAAGCACTGAGTACCCAGCACCCTGAGCACTGAGCACCCAGCACCCTGAGTATTGAGCACCCAACGTACTGAGCACCGAGCACCCTGAGCACTGAGCACCCAGCACCCTGAGTACTGAGCACCCAGCACCACGAGCACTGAGCACCCAGCACCCTGAGCACTGAGCACCCAGCACCCTGAGTACTGAGCACCCAGCACCCTGAGCACTGAGCACCCTGCACCCCGAGAATGAGCACCCAGCACCCCGAGTACTGAGCACCGAGCACCCTGAGCACTGAGTACCCAGCACCCTGAGCACTGAGCACCCAGCACCCTGAGTACTGAGCACCCAGCACCCTGAGTACTGAGCACCCAGCACCCTGAGCACTGAGCACCGAGCACCCAGAGTACTGAGCACCCAGCCCCCTGAGTACTGAGCACCGAGCACCCTGAGTACTGAACACCCAGCACCCTGAGCACTGAGCAGTGAGCACCCTGAGCACTGAGTACTGAGCACCGAGCACCCCGAGCACTGAGCACCCAGCACCCGGAGTACTGAGCACCCAGCACCCTGAGTACTAAGCACCGAGCACCCTGAGTACTGAGCACCCAGCACCCTGAACACTGAACATACAGCACCCTGAGTACTGAGCACCGAGCACCCCGAGCACTCAGCACCCAGCACCCCGAGCACTGAGCACCCAGCACCCCGAGCACTGAGCACCCAGCACCCTGAGCGCTGAGCACCCAGCACCCTGAGTACTGAGCACCCAGTACCCTGAGCACTGAGTACCCAGCACACTGAGCACTGAGCACACAGCACCCTGAGCAGTGAGCACCCTGTACCCTGAGCACTGAGCACCCAGCACCCTGAGTACTGAGCACCCAGTACCCTGAGCACTGAGTACCCAGCACCCTGAGCACTGAGCACCCAGCACCCTGAGCAGTGAGCACCCAGCACCCTGAGCACTGAGCACCCAGCACCCTGAGTACTGAGCACTGAGCACCCAGCACCCGAGCACTGAGCACCCAGCACCCTGAGCACTGAGCACCCAGCACCCGAGTACTGAGCACCCAGCACCCTGAGTACTGAGCACCCAGCTACCTGAGTACTGAGCACCCAGCACCCTGAGTACTGAGCACCCAACACCCTGAGTACTGAGCACCCAGCACCCTGAGCACTGAGCACCCAGCACCCCGAGCACTGAGCACCCAGCACCCTGAGTACTGAGCACCCAGCACCCTGAGCACTGAGCACCCAGCACCCTGAGCACTGAGCACCCAGCACCCTGAGCACTGAGCACACAGCACCCTGAGTACTGAGCACCCAGGACCCTGAGTACTGAGCACTGAGCACGCAGCACCCCGAGCACTGAGCACCCAGCACCCTGAGTACTGAGCACTGAGCACCCAGCACCCGAGTACTGAGCACCCAGCACAATGAGTACAGAGCACCCAGCACCCTGAATACTGAGCACCCAGCACCCCGAGTACTGAGCACCCAGCACCCTGAGTACTGAGCACCCAGCACCCTGAGAACTGAGCACCCAGAACCCCGAGCACTGAGCACCCAGCACCCTGAGTACTGAGCACCCAGCACCCTGAGCACTGAGCAAACAGCATCCTGAGCACTGAGCACGCAGCACCCTGAGTAGTGAGCACCCAACGTACTGAGCACCGAGCACCCCGAGCACTGAGCACCCAGCACCCGGAGTACTGAGCACCCAGCACCATGAGTACTAAGCACCGAGCAACCTGAGTACTGAGCACCCAGCACCCTGAGCACTGAACACAGAGCACTCTGAGTACTGAGCACCCAGCACTCTGAGCACTGAGCACCAAGCACCCTGAGTACTAAGCACCCAGCACCCTGAGTACTGAGCACCCTGCACCCTGAGTACTGAGCACCCAGCACACTGAGTACAGAGCACCCAGCGTACTGAGCACCGAGCACCCCGAGCACTGAGCACCCAGCACCCTGAGTACTGAGCACCCAGCATACTGAGCACCGAGCACAAAGCACCCTGAGTACTGAGCACCCAGCACCCTGAGCACTGAGCACCCAGCACCCTGAGCACTGAGCCCCCAGCACCCTGAGTACTGAGCACCCAACGTACTGAGCACCGAGCACCCTGAGCACTGAACACCCAGCACCCTGAGTACTGAGCACCCAGCACCCTGAGCAATGAGCACCCTGAGTACTGAGCACCCAGCACCTTGAGCACTGAGCACCGAGCACCCCGAGCACTGAGCACCCAGCACCCGGAGTACTGAGCACCCAGCACCCTGAGCACTGAACACACAGCACCCCAAGCACTGAGCACCCAGCACCCCGAGCACTGAGCACCCACCACCCCGAGCACTGAGCACCCAGCACCCTGAGTACTGAGCACCCAGCACCCTGAGTACTGAGCACCCAGCACCCTGAGCACTGAGTACCCAGCACCCTGAGCACTGAGCACCCAGCACCCTGAGCACTGAGCACA
This sequence comes from Microtus oregoni, assembly GCF_018167655.1. Lineage (NCBI taxonomy): Eukaryota > Metazoa > Chordata > Mammalia > Rodentia > Cricetidae > Microtus > Microtus oregoni. The sequence goes on from NW_024543733.1 coordinate 33,729, forward strand.
CAGCACCCTGAGCACTGAGCACCCAGCACCCTGAATACTGAGCACTGAGCACCCAGCACCCTGAGTACTGAGCACTGAGCACCCAGCACACTGAGCACTGAGCACCCAGCACCCTGAGCACTGAGCACCCAGCTCCCGAGTACAGAGCACCCAGCACCCTGAGTACTGAGCACCCAGCAACCCGAGTACTGAGCACCCAGCACCCCGAGAACTGAGCACCCAGCACCCTGAGTACTGAGCACCCAGCACCCCGAGCACTGAGCACCCAGCACCCCGAGCACTGAGCACCCAGCACCCTGAGTACTGAGCACCCAGCACCCTGAGCACTGAGCACCCAGCACCCTGAGCACTGAGCACCCAGCTCCCTGAGCACTGAGCACCCAGCACCCTGAATAGTGAGCACCCAACGTACTGAGCACCGAGCACCCCGAGCACTGAGCACCCAGCACCCTGAGTACTGAGCACCGATCACCCCGAGCACTGAGCACCCAGCACCCTGAGTACTGAGCTCCGAGCACCCCGAGCACTGAGCACCCAGCACCCTGAGTACTGAGCACCGATCACCCCGAGCACTGAGCACCCAGCACCCTGAGCACTGAGCACCCAGCACCCCGAGAATGAGCACCCAGCACCCCGAGTACTGAGCACCGAGCACCCTAAGCACTGAGTACCCAGCACCCTGAGCACTGAGCACCCAGCACCCTGAGTATTGAGCACCCAACGTACTGAGCACCGAGCACCCTGAGCACTGAGCACCCAGCACCCTGAGTACTGAGCACCCAGCACCACGAGCACTGAGCACCCAGCACCCTGAGCACTGAGCACCCAGCACCCTGAGTACTGAGCACCCAGCACCCTGAGCACTGAGCACCCTGCACCCCGAGAATGAGCACCCAGCACCCCGAGTACTGAGCACCGAGCACCCTGAGCACTGAGTACCCAGCACCCTGAGCACTGAGCACCCAGCACCCTGAGTACTGAGCACCCAGCACCCTGAGTACTGAGCACCCAGCACCCTGAGCACTGAGCACCGAGCACCCAGAGTACTGAGCACCCAGCCCCCTGAGTACTGAGCACCGAGCACCCTGAGTACTGAACACCCAGCACCCTGAGCACTGAGCAGTGAGCACCCTGAGCACTGAGTACTGAGCACCGAGCACCCCGAGCACTGAGCACCCAGCACCCGGAGTACTGAGCACCCAGCACCCTGAGTACTAAGCACCGAGCACCCTGAGTACTGAGCACCCAGCACCCTGAACACTGAACATACAGCACCCTGAGTACTGAGCACCGAGCACCCCGAGCACTCAGCACCCAGCACCCCGAGCACTGAGCACCCAGCACCCCGAGCACTGAGCACCCAGCACCCTGAGCGCTGAGCACCCAGCACCCTGAGTACTGAGCACCCAGTACCCTGAGCACTGAGTACCCAGCACACTGAGCACTGAGCACACAGCACCCTGAGCAGTGAGCACCCTGTACCCTGAGCACTGAGCACCCAGCACCCTGAGTACTGAGCACCCAGTACCCTGAGCACTGAGTACCCAGCACCCTGAGCACTGAGCACCCAGCACCCTGAGCAGTGAGCACCCAGCACCCTGAGCACTGAGCACCCAGCACCCTGAGTACTGAGCACTGAGCACCCAGCACCCGAGCACTGAGCACCCAGCACCCTGAGCACTGAGCACCCAGCACCCGAGTACTGAGCACCCAGCACCCTGAGTACTGAGCACCCAGCTACCTGAGTACTGAGCACCCAGCACCCTGAGTACTGAGCACCCAACACCCTGAGTACTGAGCACCCAGCACCCTGAGCACTGAGCACCCAGCACCCCGAGCACTGAGCACCCAGCACCCTGAGTACTGAGCACCCAGCACCCTGAGCACTGAGCACCCAGCACCCTGAGCACTGAGCACCCAGCACCCTGAGCACTGAGCACACAGCACCCTGAGTACTGAGCACCCAGGACCCTGAGTACTGAGCACTGAGCACGCAGCACCCCGAGCACTGAGCACCCAGCACCCTGAGTACTGAGCACTGAGCACCCAGCACCCGAGTACTGAGCACCCAGCACAATGAGTACAGAGCACCCAGCACCCTGAATACTGAGCACCCAGCACCCCGAGTACTGAGCACCCAGCACCCTGAGTACTGAGCACCCAGCACCCTGAGAACTGAGCACCCAGAACCCCGAGCACTGAGCACCCAGCACCCTGAGTACTGAGCACCCAGCACCCTGAGCACTGAGCAAACAGCATCCTGAGCACTGAGCACGCAGCACCCTGAGTAGTGAGCACCCAACGTACTGAGCACCGAGCACCCCGAGCACTGAGCACCCAGCACCCGGAGTACTGAGCACCCAGCACCATGAGTACTAAGCACCGAGCAACCTGAGTACTGAGCACCCAGCACCCTGAGCACTGAACACAGAGCACTCTGAGTACTGAGCACCCAGCACTCTGAGCACTGAGCACCAAGCACCCTGAGTACTAAGCACCCAGCACCCTGAGTACTGAGCACCCTGCACCCTGAGTACTGAGCACCCAGCACACTGAGTACAGAGCACCCAGCGTACTGAGCACCGAGCACCC